>NC_066542.1:17127599-17172599 GCF_024679095.1 Eriocheir sinensis
CCCCTTACATCGCCTGTCACGTTAATTATTTACATTCAGGTGCTCCCGTCGCCCCTCCGGTAATTGATTTTAGCGCTGGCGGCGTCGCTATGGTCGGCTGACGGAGTTGACGGGGCTGACGGGACGAAGGGGTTGAGGGGCTGACGTGACCCCGCGATGTGAACATTTATGTGTGTGTGTGTGTGTGAGAGAGAGAGAGAGAGAGAGAGAGAGAGAGAGAGAGAGAGAGAGAGAGAGAGAGAGAGAGAGACTTTTCCTTGGGCCGGCACAGTATCCGAGGACTTCATCCCGGCGTGTACATCAGCACAACAAAGGCGGCGCATTGCGGAAGTCAATAGCTCGCGTCCTGCATGGCTTTAAATAAAAGTGGCCGTCGCAGCCAATTTAGCATGCAGAAAAGGTCCTATTCAGCAATAAAAGGCATAAAATATGTAATTCTATAGTCCATTGTTGCAGCTTGGCGATTCCCGGGTAATTATTTCAGATCCGGCAGATCACTTTCACCTCTTTGTGTTGGCTGTACGAGGCTGCGCCCAGTCTCGGTAATGAGGAGCGCCCGCAGTTTTTGTTTCCCTTGCTATTATATATACATATATATATATATATATATATATATATATATATATATATATATATATATATATATATATATATATATATATCATCTTGTATCATTTATGCTTTCTAGAGGCAACTGTCGAAGAATAAAGGAAAGAGGTGACGACCCCTTGAGGTGTTACTTTATACTGGAAAAGTTCACAGGGAATGACGTAGCCTTCCCGCCTCGTCCCTGTCTGCCGCACAGCACAGGTCGTGCAGCAGTATTATAATAGTAATGTTTTGGAGATACATCAAATAGGAAGAGTATATAAAGAAGTAATGTTTGTGGTGTAATTTTGTTGTAAACTCGAAGCAGTAAAATGCCCTTGACAAATGAAAAATGAATTAAACTGATTAAATGTTATTTATTTACTGGGAAACAAGTAAAGTATGCATATTGTTGTCAGCCGGTGATATATTATTAGGTTTCGTAAAATAATTAATTCATGCCTCCCGCAGCGGGCAGGGCGGCCGCGGGTACAAGACAGCTGCGGCCGCTCCAAAATAGGAATTAAATACGAGGCGCGTCCGCCCCGTGACGGGTGCCTCGGGCCGTGACGCGCCGGCCGTGTCCCGCGTGTACCTACACGGGACGGCCGCCGCGGCGCCGTGTTGTGTTACTGCGATGTGACCCGGGTGGCGGCCACTCGCTGCTCTCGACGACACATGATTAGATGAACATGCCGGACACCGTCGTCGCCTGCCCCGCGAGTGTCAGCCATGTTGACGCCTCGCCACCGTGTGGCCGGAGCTGTGGTGTGTTCGACAGTGAAGCCGTTGGTAGTCACGGAGCTTCAAAATGATGCCACACGCCCCCACCCCAGGGCTCGTCTACAGCCGATGCTGAGAACTTGCTGGAAAACATGCCCACCAGCCCCTCGTGTGTCCTGGGCCATAGCCTCCCAGCCAGGGCGGCGGCCAGCAGTAGGCAGCGCTACTGCTGATGCTCCAGCGATTACAAAGTCAAAGCCTAAGCACAAGCTGCTCCAGACTGTGCAAATTCATGAACATATTCATTGAGAGATCTGTTCGAGGGCGTGCAAGTAACGGAGAGTTTAGCGTCGCTGCGCGTGGTGGCCTGCCGCCGCGCCCAAGCCCTAGCCAAGATTGGGACTGCCACTCCTCTCCCGCTCCAGCCGAGGGCGGCCTTCCCCTGGCCGGGAAAATGTACAAAGCGAAAACCAGATTAATTTATCATATTTCATCAGGACGCTCAGAAAATATTGAGCAAAAGTAAAAAAGTAAACAATTTTAATTTCCGCTCTGTTAATAGCTGGGATTAACACTTGACGAACAAAACAATTTGACAACATTTTTTGTCTGTTTTAAAATGTAAGACCCTGAAAGCGGAGTGCGCTGCAAAAATTAGATTTCATCACCTGTCGCGAAATAAAATAAAGTGCGGCAGCATCCGCGGGGCGGCGCGGGGTCTCGCGGGTCGGCGCGGGGAAGGCATTCTCGATTTGCTCAAAATCACTGGAAACCTGTTGCAGGAAAATGTGTTTGAACACCACCCATGCAGCATGTGTGTGTGTGCGTGAGAGAGAGAGAGAGAGAGAGAGAGAGAGAGAGAGAGAGAGAGAACAAATGTATACAAAGAACATGGTGTACAGAGTCGATTAGTAAAAAGAACATATCTAAACACTTGTAGGATGAGTGCAATTTTCTGAAGGATTATATTCCAGAGAGTAAAGGAATATATTGCTTCATACGAGGTAGGAACACTCGCCCACACACACACACACACACACACACAGATGGACGGATGGATTGATGGGTAGATAAATAGATCGCCGCGCCGAGGACGTGTATTCAGTAACTGTTATCATTGTGCCGCGCCTCTCCCCGACTCCATCTCTCCGCGGGGCTGCGAGGGCCGGCCGAGCACACTTCCCATTTGTTTTTGTAATCTCACCTGACCAAACCCGAGGCGCAGAGAGGAGCGTTTGCAATAGACACGAGCATGGAGGTGGAGGCTGCGGCGGCGGCGACGGTGGTGGTGGTGGTGGTGGTGGTGTTGCCTCAGCTGTCATTTTCTCCGCTCCTGACTTGTTCGTATCTTGGCAATTTCGGTCCTGGTTGATTTTCGGGTCTTTGTAATTAGATTGATTTGTTTATGATGTTTGTTAGTAATTACTTAAAGGGGGTTGTAATTTCTTTAATACGGTTCGAATTAGGTAAGACTATGTCAAGAATCAGGTTCGAAAGAGCTTGCGTGCGCACACACACACACACACACACACACACACACACACACACACACACACACACACACACACACACACACACACACACACACACACCTCAGACTCAGCATACACAGATATTACCTGTCGATACCACCTGCTTGTTGATGAAATAATCTTGCCACTCGTGCACACCGAGGAGCCTTTACCTCGCTCCCCCTTCCTCCCTCCCTCCCTCCCTGCCCCGCTATCGCTCTTGTGGAGGCTCCGGTTGCCGCGACAGGTGAAGGGCGGGACGAGAAGACACGTGTACTTGCCTTCAGACGAGGAGACGGTGTAACTGACTTCAGAAGGGGAGACAATTCTATGTATTTGACTTTGGGTTCTCTTACCGAAAATGTGGGTAGAAAGAAAGTTTAGGATTTAATTAATACACACACTCTTGTTATGCTTTGTGATCGAAGTGGAGGAGAGTAACGTGAAGTTGTCTTGTGACGTGTCCTCCTCCTCCTCCTTCTCTTTCTCCCCCATTACCTGACACTACAGATTTCTTGACGAGCTGACGCTTCAAACCTCCCCTCCACCCCTCTCCTTTTCACCCTCTCCCCGTCTTCGCCCCCCCCTTCCCTCCTCTCTGTCGCTGACCTTCATGACCTGACTGACGGAGAATCTATTTTTGCTTCACTCATCTACTGACTCTCCTTGCTGACTCATCTGGCACCGTTGAATGCAGTGAAGAGTTCTGTGGCATCTTTCTTGTTTCTCTGACTTAATTAAAAACACATATCTCTTGTAATGATAGACCAGAATTGAGTTTGTCGGTATGTTTTCTTTTTCATTTCTTTCACTGGTATTTTCTGTTTCTTGTGTCGTATCGGTGTCGTATGGGTGTGCAGAGGCTGAGCAAAAGACCAACATAACAGCTCTCCTTTGGCGGCTGTTAGGTGAAGCTAAACCAAAGATCAGTGTGATTGCTTCTTCATCTCTTTCACCGGTACTTTCTCTTCCTTGTGTCGAATGGGTACAGAAGCTAAGCAAAAGACTAATAAGATAACAGCTTTCCTTTGACGGCTGTTATGTGAAGCTAAACCAAAGATCATATTACCAACGCTTCCTATTTGGGGTCTAGCGTTAACGCGACCCTGATATATATAAAAAAAAGCGACGGGTGATTGCCAGAGTACGACAGTGAGGACGAGAGCCTACGAGACCTACCTAATTGCCATCATTAGGGTTAAACCAAAGATCAGATTGAGAGCGATGCAAATTTGGTGAAAGGTAAAGTTAGGGGCATACGCTGTAGCTGTGCGTGGCCTCGGTGCTCATCTCCGTTGCATATTCCTTTGAGCTTTCCCACGACGGCTGTAACGTGAAGTTTAAGTGTAACAAATATGAAATCAACAACCCTTCCTACAAGAGCTCAACCGTTAACGTGGCTCTTAAAGGATAAAAAACAAAAGAAAAGCGACGGATGATTGTCAGAGTACGACAGTCGGGGGGTGGGATGGGGGTGTCGGGGGCCGCGGAGGGTCCCGGGAAAGGTTTTGTTCCTCGGATCAAGGGACGAACGCCCAAAAGCCCCGGATCGCACTCCCTTTTTTTGTGTCTTTCTCTCACTTTTTACACGGTTCGGAAAAGGCTTTATGTAGTCTGTTGAAATCGTCGCTGTATTTTTTTTTCTTCTTTTTTTTCTTTGAGGTTGGTTCGATTTTTTTTTTTTTTTCTTTTATGGATTTATGTTAGGAAATAATTATGATTTTTTTTTATATCACGAAGTCACGCACAAAGGCTTTTATGAAGTCTGTGGAAATCGTCGTTGTATCTTTTTCTTCTTTTTGTTCTTTGAGGTTGATATGATTTTTTTTTTCTTTTATGGATTTATATTAGGAAATAATTGTTTTTTTATCACGAAGTCACGCGCAAAGGCTTTTATTTAGTCTGTTGAAATCGTCGTTGTATCTTTTTTTTCTTTATCTTCTTTGAGGTTGGTTTGGTTCTTCTTTTATGGACTTGTATTAGGAAAGATAATGATGATGTGTTTCTTATATCAAATGGCTATTTACACAAGATTAGAGAGGAGAAAAAAAAACAATCAAACAAATAAAACCTTGCTATAAGAGATAATAATGAGGGAGTTTTAAGATTAGTTCTGTGTTTTATTTTCTTAAGGACTTGTGCAAGGAATAAATATGAAAGATGTTAAGTCGAGTGAGAGAAAAACATAATCTCGTTTATCTGAATCTATCTCTATTTATCTTCATATATATCCATTTATTATATTTATGTGTCGTATTTGTATCTATATTTTTGTCTTCACGGGCGATTCATTTGTCTATATCCATCAACCAAGCCTTTCTTTTGTCTGTTTTCGATCATTTATTTATTCATTTATTTGCTTCTATATTGAGTTCATGGTTCTCTCTCCTCTTTGCTTCTTTCTTTGCTTTCTCTTCTTCTCTGTCTCCCTCCCTTTCCTCCCCATCCCCACCCTTACCATCCTTTTTCCATACTAGCTTACATCACTCCTCCCTCATCCCTCCTTCCTCCCCATTCCCACCCTTCCCATCCTTTCTACATACTGACTTCCATCCTCCCTTCTTCATTCCTCCCTTTCCTCCCCATCCCCAGCCTTCCCATCCTTTCTACATACTGACTTCCATCCACCCTCCTCCATCCCTCCCTTTCCTCCCCATCCCCACCCTTCCCATCCTTTCTACATACTGACTTCCATCCTCCCTCCTTCATCCCTCCCTTTTCTCCCCATCTCCACCCTTCCCATCCTTTCTACATACTAGCTCCCATCCTCCCTCCTTCATCCCTCCCTTTTCTCCCCATCTCCACCCTTCCCATCCTTTCTCTACACTAGCTCCTTTCCCTCCTCCCTCATCCTCCTTCCTCCCCATCCCACCCTTCCCATCCTTTCTACATACTGACTTCCATCCACCCTCCTTCATCCCTCCTGTTCTCCCCATCCCCATTTCCCATCCTTTTACATTGTAGCTCACGCGCGTTTTCCGGGAACTCTTTACAGCGTTTAGTGACTCGAATGAATGCGAGGATGTGTCGGGGTGACTTTTTTTTTCTTCTTTTTTATCTTGCTTTTTTTTCTTGTCACTGAATGCGTGTACAAACCGGTGAAAATAATAATGTTCTGATTTTGTTGTCGTTGTTGGCGTTGTTACGGGATAGCTTTTGTTTGTCTCTTGTACACGTGGACACTGAAGGAAGGTGATTTGCTGTTTGGATGTGATTGCTTCCGTGTGTGTATGTGTGTGTGTGTGTGTGTGTGTGTGTGTGTGTGTGTGTGTGTGTGTGTGTGTGTGTGTGTGTGTGTGTGTGTGTGTTCAGATATTATTCTTACTCTTCTATTGTCATGGTTTATACAGGTTTGAGTCCCTTGAGTAAAAGGAATACTTATTAATTTGATTTTGAGCGTGCTAATCATCAGATCACGTTAATTAAACCATGATACGAACCTCATCACTGATAACAACAACAACAACAACAACAACAACAACAACAACAACATTAACAACAACGTCTGTCTGCCTTTTTTGTATATTTGTGTTTTATATTGTCTCTGAGCTGCCTCCTTTAATGTTAATAAAAATATAATGATGATGGTCAGTGATTGCGGGAGAAATACAAGTAAAAAAAAAGAGAGAGAGAGGAGGAAGGAAGGGTAACAAGGTGGAAACACGAAAATATAGAAGTGGAATGAAGCGAAAAAAATAAGTAAAATAATGATAAAAATGTAAAAAAGGATAAGGATAAAAATAAGGAAATGTTGATAAAAAAGCATGAATAGTGGAACGTAGGACCGGAGAGAGAGAGAGAGACGGGAAAATAAAATTGTACTCCATTGTTTGAGAGCAGCTGTCCGGGTTGTTTACAGAGCAGTGGATGGCTCGTCCTGCCTCCCGACGGGTCAAAACCTATGCTCCCTCACTCCGCCTCTTCCTCCTCCCATCCCCTTCCCTCTCCTCTGCTTCCCCATCTTCTCTTCCCTCGAGCCTATATTCTACACTCCATTCTCTTTTTTATTCTTATTCCTTTCTCTTTTCCTTTGTCACTTTCTTCTCTCATTCACTCTGTTCTCCTCCCCTTCCTACACAAGACTAAACAGGGACGTAAGAAGACTAGCTACAAAAGGTCAGACCGCCTTCCTCGCCAAATCTCAGTGTCTTCCTCTCATCCAAGTTTCTATACCATCTCTCTTCGTTCTCTCACCTCCCTCGCTTTCTCCACCTTTTTTTCTTCTTCCCTAGCCTATAAATCCTTACTTCTTCGCTTCTCCCCTTTATCTCATCCTCCTTCTTCCCCTTTCTCCTCCTCTCAACTTCCTCCTCCTCCTCCTGTTTCCTTTTTCCCTCCCCCAATTCCTTACATCTTTCTTCGCCTACCTCCCTACCTCTCTTTTCTCCCCCTTTCCTTCTTCCCAAAGCTCTTACATCCTCATCTTTCTTTTCCTTTTGCTTCTCTCTTCTTTCGCCACCCACAATCTCATATTAGCTCTCACTTCTCCCCCTTTTTTCTCCCCTTCCTCACTCACTATTAACCGCATTTTCCTGTCTTTCCTTTTTCCTTCTCTCCCTTTCTTCTCTTCCTCACTCGCTATTAACCGCATTTTCCTGTCTTTCCTTTTTCCTTCTCTCCCTTTCTTCTCTTCCTCTCTCACTAATATACCACATTTTCCTCGCTTCCCTTCTTCCTTCTTTTTTCTTTTCCTCTTCCCTCCTCCCCAGTTGCCTTCTCACGCTATCTCTTCCTTCCCTTACCGTCCTTTCATCTACACTCCCCAAGTCTCTCATACCAACCCTCCCTTCTTCTTTTAGTGTTCTTTGTAGGTTTGGTTGTACATATTTATTTCATTTATAAGGAGGGTGAGGATGGGGAGATGAGGTGTAACAAGAGGAAGAAGGAGAGGGTATATAGGCTGCCATTACCTCTTTTAACACCCGGTTTATGTACGTATTTTTTTTCGGTTTTGTTTCATTCATTTTTTTTTTTCTATTTTGTGCTGCGCTCGAAGTGTTAGGCAGGGCAGAGCAATCTCGAGGGACTTCCGTTTTGGGTGTATTTTTTTTCAGACTATTTGGCGGTTGTGTGTGTTGGGGGGAGGCAGACATAGAGACAGACAGACAGATAGATAGACAGACGAAGGGGGAAGAGGAGGAGAAGGAAGGGGGGTTCTGCCTGTGTCCGTATCCTTCTATTTTCCTGTAGGCCTACCTGATTTAAAATTTTGATTCCTTAGCGATGCATATTTACAAAGCTGAAGGTACAATTTCTTCGACTAGTGTTTTTAGTGTTTTTTTTCTCCTGATTTTTTTTCACTTATTTTTTTGTATTTTTCCGTTGTTGTTTTTCCTCAGTGTTTTTCCTCGGTAGTTTTTCCTCGGTGGTTTTTCCTCGGTAGTTTTCCCTCGGTGTTTCTTCCTCGGTAGTTTTTCCTCGGTGTTTTTTCCTCGGTGTTTTTCCTCAGTGTTTTTTCCTCGGTAGTTTTTCCTCGGTGGTTTTCCTCGATGGGTTTTTTTTCTCTCGGTGTTTGTGTTTTGTTGATGGTCATTAATCAGGTTGTTGATACACGATTGTTAGTTGACGTCGCATCTGTCATCATAAGGCACACAGTGGACCCCATTTAGCAACATTTCACGCCCCCCCTCCACCTCCCCCCCTCCCCTCGTCCCCAAATTCCCTCCTTTGTTTGTGTAGTTTTAATTGTTATATTTTCTGTTTTTCCTTACAGAGTAGTTTTTTTTTTTTGGTGTGCGTGTCTTTCTTAATTCCTTTTTTTTTTTTTTACCTTTCTTTTCTTCTCATAGATTTATTTCTTCTTATCGGAACTACGAACTGTGGTTATTCTCTCTCTCTCTCTCTCTCTCTCTCTCTCTCTCTCTCTCTCTCTCTCTCTCTCTCTCTCTCTCTCTCTCTCTCTCTCTCTCTCTCTCTCTCTCTCTCGTAATCTGTGCAAGGTTTTATGGCCTCAGGTAAATGGCACTGTAGGAAGTTTTTTTTTTGCCTCCGTATTCTCTCCTTTATTATTCTGTTTCCTTCGTACGTACCTTTATATTTTCGTTTTCTTTCTTTCTCCTTTTGTTGCTTTGAAATTTTTACCTCCCTCTATTTTTTTTCTTTTTCCTTCCTTTTTTTTCCTCTCCTTTCCTTTTGCCCTTTCTCACGTTCACAAAATCGCGTCCCTTCTTACCTTCCTTCCGTCCCTCTTTCCTTCCTGTTTTCTCCCTTCCCGTTTTCTCTTATATTCGCTTCTCTCTTTCCTCCCTTCACTCCTTTCTTTCTCTCTCCTTCCCCCCAGTCCTTTCTTCCTCCCTCCTTCTCTATCTCCCATCTTGCCATTCCTTTTATCTTTCCTTAATCCTCCACCCCACATCTTTCTCATACCTTTCTCTTCCTCACATCCATCCCTACCCCCCATCCCACCTACCCACCCACTTAACCCCCCCCCCCCCACCACCACCCACGATTTCTCTTTAAATAATTCAAGGGACTCAATCATCCACTGAGAACAGCGAGAATATTTCATGTTTATAGTTTCATCGGCTACTCTCCATTCTCTCTCTCTCTCTCTCTCTCTCTCTCTCTCTCTCTCTCTCTCTCTCTCTCTCTCTCTCTCTCTCTCTCTCTCTCTCTCTCTCTCTCTCTCTCTCTCTCTCTCTCTCTCTCTCTCTCTCTCTCTCTCTCTCTCTCTCTCTCTCTCTCTCTCTCTCTCTCTCTCTCTCTCTCTCTCTCTCTCTCTCTCTCTCTCTCTCTCTCTCTCTCTCTCTGCCTCGCCCCAAGCTTTCCATCAAAGCCTCCAAATGAAGCTTCACCTGAGGCGGCATCAAGGTGAGTGAAGCTTGGGAGAAGGAAGAGCCTGGAGGGGCGGAGACTTCGAGAGATTTAGTTTATTACGAAGGGAGGAAGGAAGAGAGGGTAGGAGGGGGAAGGAGAGAGGGATAAGGGAGGATTTGGGCTTATTAGTGAGTGACAGATAGACAGACAAAGGAGTACCGACAGTCTTATCTATTACCTGGAAATAGACACATACATAGGCATCCCAAAACCAGGTACATTAGCAAGGTGAAAGGTAAATGAAGGTGAGGTTGGGGTTTGTTAGAGAGAGCAGGACAAACATAAAAAGTAACAACAATCTTATCTTAAATGGAAATAGACGCTCAGACAGGTAACCTAAGCTCAGGTGTATCATAAGCCTTACAGGTATATTAGGAAGAGAGAAGGTAGGAGATGGTGAGATTTTGGTTTATTAAAGACAGAGAGACAGACGAAGTACCTACAAACCGATATACCACCATGGAGTAAAGCAGGTAGACAGACAAACCAACTCCCAGGTAAATCAAAGATGTACCCCCTCTCCCCCTCCCGCCGCCCCCGCACTACACCAACTCCAGCAGTCTCAGGTAATCCAGGTTTATTATAAGCCGGCCAAGTATACTTACACAGGTAGATAGGTAGGCAGGTAGGCAGGCAGGTAGCGGAAGCCTCGTGTCGCTCATCCGAATAAAATCGTCCAATTATTACGTTCCGCAGAAATAACGTTCCAGGCCGCGGAGTGAACGTCTCAATGATCGGCGGGTCGTGATTGGCTGAATATTTGGCGACCTAATCTTTATGTTCCTGGTTTGGCGTCCTGTATTTTCCTCCTGTCCCTTGTCCACCCCCCGCCCCCTCTCTCCCTTGTTCCCTGTCCCTTCTCCCTCCGTTTCTCACTCTCCCCATGTTGTTTCCTCTCTCTCCCCCCTGTTAACTTTTTTCTTCCTGTCCCTTCTCTCCCTCCAATCCCCTCTCTCCTTCCTGTTCCCACTTTCCATCTCCTGTTCCCCTCTCTCCCTTTCTTGTCCTTTCTCCCTTATTCCTTTTCCTTCCCTCCCTCCTCACTCCCTCCTCTCTCCTTCGCCTCCTCACTCTCCTCTCTCCTGTACATCCTTCTCTTTCTTTTGGTTGCCTCCTTCTCTCCCCTTCCATTCTTCCTCCTCTCCCTCCTGTTCTTCCTCCTTCCTCTTCTCGGTCCTTCCTATCCTGCGTCCCTCCTTTGTTCCCCTTCCTTCCACCTTCCTGCCTTCCCTCCTATCCTCATGCTCTCCCCTCACTCCCTTCCCTCCTGTCCTTCCTTCTTCCTCTTCTCAATCCTTCCTATCCTGCGTCCCTGCTTTCCTCCCCTTCCTTTTACCCTCCTGCCTTCCCTCCTGTCCTTCCTTCTTCCTCTTCTCAATCCTTCCTATCCTGCGTCCCTGCTTTCCTCCCCTTCCTTCTACCCTCCTGCCTTCCCTCCTGTTCGCATGCCCTTCCCTCACTCCCTTCCCTTCTGCCTTCATGACCCCAACTCTCCCATTCCTTCCTCTCCCAATCCCTCCCTCCCTCCCTGGACCTACCAATACATTACTCGGCCGTCCTACCAGTGGCCGGGAAATATTTATGGCGGGTCCCAAATATTCCATCCCTCTCGAGTATCTGAATATTTGATGCCGCTTGACAATGGGGCTGAAGAGTGCTGTATTGCCTCCCGCTGGTTCGGGCCGGGTAATCGGGGGTCTTAGTCTCGATTGGATTTGACTTTGTTTGCGTGTGTGTGGGGGGGTTGGGAGGTGAGGGAGAGAGGGGGCTACGTGTGTGGGGTGGGGAGGGAGGGGTGTTTGGTTGGGGAGGGAGACGAGTAATGGGTAAAGTTTAAAATAGATGCTTTGTCTTTCGCGTTTCGTTTTGATGTCAAGGCTTTGTTAGGTTGTTTGTTAGTCATTTTCGTGTTTGTGATTTGGCGGATTCTTCATATCATTCTTTCTTCATTTTACGGCATGTTTTTTTTGCGTGTGTTTGTGTGCGCGTTGTTGTTTTTGGAGAATGAGGTTTACGTTGGTTGTTTTTTTTGTTTTGTTTTGGGTTTATTTCTGCCTCGTGTCTCCTTCCTTCTTTTCTTGCTGTTCTCGTTTTTCTTTTGTTGATCTCTTCCTACTTGGTTTCCTCCCTCTTTTGTCCCCTCCTCATTTCCTCACTCGCGTCCTCTCCTTCTCCCTTCATTCCTGCGGTCGTCCCTTCCTCACTGCCTTCCCACCAACCTATTTTCTCCGCCTCCTTTCTTGCATTCCTTCCCATTTCGTCCTTTCCTACCTACCTCCTCTTCCTCCTTGTCTTCCTTGCTTCCCCGTCCTTTCTTACCTGCCTTCCTTCCCATCTACCTTCTTTCCTCTTCGTCTTCCATCCTCTTCCCTTCCTCTTACCTCTCCTATCAACCTTCTCTTACTTACCATACCTCTCCTATCAACTATCCTCTTACTATCCTCTTACTATCCTCCTATCAACTATCCTCTTACTATCCTCTTATCCTCTTACTTACCTTACCTCTCCTATCAACCTTCCATTCCTCCTTGCCTTCCATCCTCCTTCCTCGTTCTCTCCTCCTCCTCCTCCCCATCCATCACACAGTATTCCCCAGCCCGGCATCTCGCAGCCCCGCGATCACACTCTGCTCTTACCCCAAACATTATCCGCTCGCATCAAGTTTACTCATTTTTCACCTCTTTCCACCTTCCTTCCTCTTTACTTTCTCCCACACCGCCGCTGCCTTTACTCTTTCTCGCTTTCTGGCTCTTTCTCCCGCGCCGCCCGTCTCGGCTTCCTCACTCTTCGCCCGCTATAAGTCGAAGAAAGCGAAGATGACTTCGAAATGTGAAATAATATGGAAACGGGTTAAAGCGTGTGCACCCTTTTTTTGCGTACGGTGGCCCATCCTCTCAAATTTTCGCCCAGTCTCTCTTTTCGCTCCTTGGGTTATATTCTTAAACATTTCGGGAACCAAGCCCACATATTTGACAAGGCTTTCGTAGGAGTTTTGGGCATTTTTAGGGGTAGATTTATGACCCTGGTGGTAGTTTGACCCTTCCTCTGTACCATGAACCAAAAAAAACACTTTAGAAATTTAGAACCCAACTGATCCTCTTTTTGACATTTGGAAATATAGTTGATGCGAAAGGCGACACAGTAGCTGATGTTTTTTTTTTTCTTACCCTCTCTGTGAATAGAATGTTCTTTTAAAATTTCAAAACCAAAAAAGACTGCGCCGCATGTATCTAGTTCTAAATCTTCCTAATGGCCGCACCCAACATAATAATTAACTTGTTAGTGATGTGGCGCAAGCGGGTCAGGTAGGAAGTAATTGGAAGTGGAATATGTCGTAGTACAGGATAATGTGAAGCATATGGCGGCAGTTTCTTAGTGAGGAAGGAATGACCGCACCTGCATGTATGAAGGGAGAATGAGAGGCAGCGAGTGAAGAAGTGAGGAGGGGATAAAAAAGGGAAAAAAACCAGGCAGGAAGAGATTGGATACAAAAAAAAGTACAGCAAGAAAAGAAGGAAGAAGACACGTGGTAAAAAAACGTAAACTTTGTTCTCTAGAATAACAAATAAAAAAACATAATAATATAAAGTTAGAGGCATAGCGAGATTGGATACAAAAGAAAACCGAGTACAGCAAGAAAAGAAGGAAGGAGACACGTGACAAAAAAAAACGTAAACTTCATTCTCTAAAATAACAAATAAAATAAAAAACAAGATAAAGTTAGGGGTATACGCTATAGCTGCGCTTGACCTCGTTGCTCATCTCCGTCGCACTTTTCCTCGAGTCGAAATACAAAAATAAATACGAAAATAAATAGACGACAATAGTAATAACAATAAGTAAATAAATGAATAACAGTAATAATGATAATAATTAGAGCAACTTGAGGGGCCTTGAACTCCCATCCTTCACTGATTAGAGCCTGGGTGGAAGGGAACCAGAGGCAGCAGCAGCAGTAGAAGCATCCCGGCACTTCAAAGGGAACAGGGCGCCGCGAAGGGAAGGGAAAGGAAGGGAGGGGAGAGAAGGGAAGGGAAGATGAGGGGAGGGAATAACTGAAACGAAGGAATGCGAAGAGGAAGCGAAGGAATTGGATGAAATAGGACAGGACAGGTGAGACAAAAGGCAAAGTTGGGGGCATACGCTAAAGCTGCGCGTGACGTCGGCGTTCATCTCCGTCACATCTAGAGAAGAACAAAATTAGGATAAGTAAAGATGAGAAGGGAATAACATAGTATGAGTTAGAATGAGGGAGAGAAACAAATGGAACAGAACAGGAATGAGACGGGATAGAGTATAAAATGATGAGAAGAGAAACGAAGAAAAAGGAAAGGAAATAATAGATTGTCTGATAGGATAAGACAGAGAAAAGGAAGAGAAGGGAAGGGAAGGGAAGGGAAAGGAAGGGAAGGGTTAGGATGACTGTGTGTGTGTGTGTGTGTGTGTGTGTGTGTGTGTGTGTGAGAGAGAGAGAGAGAGAGAGAGAGAGAGAGAGAGAAAGAGGCAACAGGAGGTAAACAGCGAAGTCATAAAAAAAAATCAGATAAATAAATAGAGGAAAAGATGAGTGATAAACTGAGAAAGAGCGAGACATCTGCGCCCCGGCAAGAGCAGTGAGGCGGAAAGATGACGCGGCGGGCAACACCAAGTCATATATATCGGAATTACGATATTTTTACACACCTGGCGCAATTTATGTAATTCCCCAGGTGATGGATGACCCTGATTATTGTCACGTATATTGCAGATGAGCGCGGGAGGGGAGGGAGGAGGGGGAGGAGGCACGAGCTAGTGGGTGTGTGTGATGACAAACATGGAAGGTAAATAAAGAGCGGTATGTATATATATGTGTGTGTGTGTGTGTGTGTGTGTGTAGCAGAGACATACACACACACAAACACACACACACACGCCCATACGTCACCCAGACTACTCAGAAGAAAGGAAAGGGGAGGAAAGGGAACGGAGAGCGTCTTAAAAATAGCCTGCTAGAAGGAGTGAGGGAAGGAGGTGTGAGAGACGCCCGACAGCAGCGCGCCGAGTAATTAAAGGTAGTGCTCCATACCCTGCCAGCTGGGGGAGGAACACGTCGGTAATGGAGGACAAAAACAATAGGCCTCTTCCTCCTCGCCTTCCCTCCCTTCCTCTGCCTCAATGTGTGTTATTATTATCACTATTATTATGATTGCTCCTCCGTCTGGAACCACTTTTGTTAGTGTTGTTGCTGCTATTATTATTATTATTATTATTATTATTATTATTATTATTATTATTATGATTATGATTATGATTATTATTATTATTATTATTATTATTATTATTATTATTATTATTATTATTATTATTATTATTATTATTATTATTATTATTATTATTATTATTATTATTATTATTATTATTATTATTATTATTATTATTATTATTATTATTATTATTATTATTATTATTATTATTATTATTATTATTATTATTATTATTATTATTATGCTATTTAGAGTGATATTTACTACTACTACTACTACTACTATCACTACTACTACTACTTCTACTACTACTACTGATGGTGATAATTGTATATTGAGTCCGTAACTTAAAACCTATTACTCAGCTTATAAATTTACCTTTGTTTCATTAGTTATAATATTAAATAAACACAAAAGCTCACTTCACACCGTATAACTCACAAAGATTTATTACCCTGCACCTGTTGAACGTACGTACGTGTGTGTGTGTGTGTGTGTGTGTGTGTGTGTGTGTGTGTGTGTGTGTGTGTGTGTGTGTGTGTGTGTGTGTTATTATGCTAAACGCTTGTATAATTTCATCTTTTAAACGTCAACCAGGTGTGAAGAAGTACCAGGTGTGCAGGTGAGATACTGGAACGTGTGAAAGGGACGGCAGGTGAACGAACGTCAAGTGGAGGAGCAGGTGGATGTCAGGCGTAAGGGAGAGAGGGAGGGAGAGGGGGAAGGTGTGAACGGGTCCAGGCGTTCAAGGGGCTTGAAGAGGTAAAGGGGGGTGCTCTGGCTGTTGTTCATCTTCTGAAAACATCCGATAGGCTTAGGGACGCGTGAGGGAAGGGATCATGGGGAAGACAGGTGGAAAGGGAGCGAGGATGATGATGGAGGTGTGCGTGTGTGTGTGTGTGTGTGTGTGTGTGTGTGTGTGTGTGTGTGTGTGTGTGTGTGTGTGTGTGTGTGTGTTTATGCAGCATCCCAGCCCTGCCTGCCTGGTGGTGGGGGTCGCTGATGCTGCACGCCACCTCCGCCGCCGCTGCCTCTTGCCAGTGAAGGATAAATATAAACCGCTCTCCAAGTGGATCCTCAAGGGTCAGAATGCTCTTATCTCCCCCGAGCCTCCCTCCAAAGCCTCCCTCGCAGGACGTCCGGCTGTAATCTGTGAGGGATCAACCCACTCGCCGCATCGATCGCCGGGAGGGGAAGGGCGCGCATCCTTATCTGCTGAGGAATATTACTCCGTGAAGGGAAGGCACTTGACGACCTGAGATTGCCCTCACTCTGAGGCCTTGATCCGCGGCGACACTTGGCCTTGTGGTGTGCGGTGTCTTGAACGGAGCGGAGCGGCCCTTGTGGTGGTGATGCTGCCCCCGGACGCTTTCTTGTTGACGGGTCAGCGTCACCTACTCGGCCTTGTGGCGTCATAGGAAAGGTGTCAAGCCGCTTTATGAAGAGTATGATTGTTGGCTGATTTGCATCCTCGATTTACGTGCATATATATCCAGAGGACGCACATGCTGCCGAGCGTCGCTGATCTACAGAATGACTTGGCGGGTCGTGGTGGCGGGAGGAGGCATCACGCCGCTGTCAAACTCCGCCGTTATTACGAGCCGGGGATAAAGGAGACTTGAAATTTTAAATCGTCCGTCAGGAGGGGCGGCTCGGATGGGGTCTGGCCACTGATCTCCGGATCCTAGTCGGGCGCCTGCCACGCGTTGCCGATGGACGCAAGCCTCCGGCAGCGGGCATCCCTCAAACGGCCCTTATCCCTGGAACCCCGAGCGGCGGGAGTCCGGAAGGGCGGTGCCGCGAGCCTTGGCGCCCCACCGCGCCGAGTCGCGATCGCTTACGATCGTGTTTTGTTTATACTACCGGCGGCGGGGCGGGCGAGGGTGACTGGCCCAGATCTCCCTGTTTACACTCTTAAGGGGCACTCAGGGCAGCGCTGCACCTCTGTGCCCCTGCCAATGAGTGCCCTCTGTCAGGGAGGTGCCCGGCTCCAAGCTTTATTCTTAATTTTATGCTACCCGCGTCCCCGCGCTGCCTCGGCGCCAGCTTCTCGGGGGCCCTGGCTCTCCCCGGACGCTGGGTAAAAGTTCCAAACCAGAGGCATTTCCACGCCGTGCTCCGGGGATTACTCGGCCCCGGCCCTGGCAGGGAAAACTCCGCCGGGGCTCGGCACGGACGGGAACACCACCAACAGGAATAGGTGAAAGGAGGAGGGAGGCGCTGCGGAGGCCGGGGAGGAAAACGGTGAAATATGGCGAGAGTTGATACGACGCGGACCGAAGGAAAAATATAATTAAAAAGAACTGGCATATAAGGAGAAAGTCGGCAGGCCAGACGAAGAAAAATAATCAATACACACACGTAGAGAACAGTTTGGTTCAGAGAAGAGCGAAACTTTGCATACGGAGAGAAAACCAGAAAGGGGACAAAAAAAAAATCGGTGAAATGAAGCAGCGACCTTCGAAAACAATCAGCAGCTGGCGGCACGCGAGGAGGGGAAGAAAGGTTCAAAATAACACCCTCACTAAAAACAAAAAAACTAAACAAAAAATTCAGAAAGCAGCAAAACAAGAGACGTGAAAAAAATGGATATAAAAAACTCGGATACTGAAAAATTGACTGGGAGGGGAGAGGAGGTGAAGGAGGGAGGGAGAGGAAGTGAAGGGGGGAGAGAGGGGGCAGAGTGAGGGCGGCGGGTTCCTAGTTTTGCCATTCAGTAGACCATGAGCGGAGACAAGCTGGTGCATCGGGTGGGGATGGATTATTGATGCCTCCCTTCGGTCCACCCGCTCCAGAGGTCAAGCTGTGAGGGGGGAAGCGAGGGGCGAGAGGAAGGGAGGAAGAGGAAGGGAGTGGGGAGTGGGGGACGAGAGGGAAGGGAGGAGGAAAGGAGAGGGAAGTGGGGGACGATGAGGAAGGGAGTGGAGAGTGGGGAACGAATGGGTAGGGAAGAGGAATTGAGGGCCGAGATGGGGACGAGAGGGAAGGGGAAGGAGTGGGGGACGAATAGGAAGGGAGAGAGAAATGGGGAACGAAAAGGAAGGGAGGAAGGTGAGGGGAGTGGGGGATGAAGAGCATGGGAGTGGGGAGGCGGGGCGGCGCTAAAGGGAAAAGGCAGTGTGGGATGAGAAGTGTTGGAGTACAGTGGAGAAGGAATCGGAGTGAGTAAGGAGTTGGAGGCTACGAAAAGGGAAGGGGATTGGTCGGGATGAAGGAGTGGAAATATGATATGGAGGAAGGAAAGGGAGACAAGATAAAGGGTAAGGAAGGGAAATGGGGAGCGAGAAACGAGAGGGGTGACGAAATTAGAAAAAAAGGAGAAATAGGATAGGGGTGGGAGCATGATGAAGAGGGGAAGGGAGACCAGGTAGAGGGAAAGTAAGGAAAAAAAGGACCTTGAAACGAAAGGGAGGAAAGGAGGAAAGAGACAGTGAAGAAGGGAAGGCAGATAAAAGGTAGGGAGAGGGAGGGGAGGATACGGAAAGGAAAGGGAGAGATGGGGAGAATAGGGAAGGTAGGGCAGAAGGGATGGCAAATGAAAGGTAGGGGAAAGGAAACAGGGAAACAGAAACGAGGGGAAGAGAAGGATACGGGTAAAGGAAAGGGGAGGAAAGGGAGAGATGGGGAGCAAAAGGGGAAGGGGGGAGAATACACAGCCGGCACACGATTCTGACACGTGCCGAACTGAGGGGAGCGAGGGGAGAGACTGGGGGGTGAGGGAGAAGGGGAGAGGTGAGGGAAGGAGGGAGGAAAGGCCGGTGTTGACTCATGTCGTAGCGGGGTGAGGGGCAAGGGGTGTGAGGGCGTGGCTGGCGTTGTCGGGGTGTGGCAGATGATGCGGGAGAAGGGGAGGAAGGGAGCTTTAATTATTTGCTCGTTACCTGTCTTACCTGTTTAAACCCGGCGCTTCCCTTCCACTAGTTTATTTTCTCATTTTGTCATATTTTTATTTTCTTGCCTTTACGCTTCCCCTTCTTCCCTCCTTCCTTCCTTATCCTTGTCCCCCTTCTTCTCCTAAGAAAGCCAATACAATGCTTGGGTTCATAGCGAAGAACTTCGAATACAAGACACCGGGAGTTATATTATCCTTGTATAATTCGCTGGTAAGGCCCCACCTGGAATACGCCGTGCAATTCTGGTCTCCTAATTACAGGAAAGACATTGAATTACTTGAGAGAGTACAGCGCCGCGCCACGAAGATGATACCATCACTGAGAACGAAGCACTATGAAGAGCGACTCGAGCGACTCATCCTCTTCACGTTGGAAAAGAGACGACTGGGGGGAGACATGATACAAGTCTTTAAGTACCTGAACAAGCTCAGCTACGTTGATCACTCCAAACTCTTCACGCTACAAACTAACCTGAGAACAAGAAACCACGGAAAAACAATTCAAGCAAAGCGATGCAATACCGACATCGGCAGGAGTTATTTCTCGAATAGAGTTGTTCGCCACTGGAACAGCCTTCCTGCAGAAGTGGTTAGAGCAGAGACCATCAACTCCTTCAAGAAACGCATTGATCGCCACTTTGCTGCATCGGGAATGAACTGAACATTCCCAAGAGTAGGTACACAAGTGCTTTAATCCTTCCCTGCAAGCCACTCCTATGGCAAACGGATTGATTAAATCACTGAACGCAGGCAGCCTAGTAATGAGCCAACAGGCTTTCTGCTGCCTGCTAGTCCATGTTTCCATGTTTCCTCCTCCTCTTCCTCCTCCTTTCCCTCTCCTCCTCTCTCCTTCTCTTCCTCCCCCTTCTATAATTGTTCCTCTTCCTCTTCCCCTCTTTCTTACATCCTTTACTCTTGTCCTTTTTATGCTTTACTCCTTCTATACCTCCTCGTTCTCCTCCTCCTCCTCCTGTTCCTCTCCTCCTCCACCTCTTCCTCCTCCCTCCCATTGGTCCCTAGCCTCCCTACACCTTGCTAATTAACACCCTGGGCCAGCCTCGCCGCGCTATATTACCTGCTTTCACCTGACCTGCCAGAGCCACCTTACTTGTGCTGCGCGACTAATGAGTTTCGTAACACACACGCGTCCCCATACACAGGTAAAACACACACACACACACACACACACACACACACACACACATGTCTACCGGAGCGTGATATACAGCAGCCATGTCTAGTGACCAGCCGCGGTATGGTTCTGGTATTGGTACTTGTCCCCCTCACGTCAGGCCTTGAGAGAATTTTCTGTACCGCTTCTATTCTTGGACGTATCAGCTTCTTGGAATTCGATTTCTCCCTGAAGCACAAGAGGAATATGAGGAGGAGGAGGAGGAGGAGGAGGAGGAGGAACTGAGGGGAAAGAGGAGGTGGTGAAGGGGAAGAGAAGCAGGAAGATAGGAAAGAATGAGAGGAAATAAGGAGGAGGAAAAACTGAGGGGAAAGTGGAGGAGGTAGTAACTTAGTAAGGGGAAAGATAAACAGGAAGAATAGGATAAGGAGGAAAAGAGGAGGAGGAAACATGGAAACATAGAAACATGGAAATGCAGGCAACAGAAAGCCTATTGGCTCATTACGAGGGTGCACGCTTTGGTGATTTAATCTGCTCGACAGCCACTTGGGGCCTGGGGAGCAGATGAAAGTACCTCGATAATCAGTTTAATCCTGACGCAACGAAATGACGGTCGATTCGATTTTTGAAGGAGCTGATGGTATTCGCATTTATTACTTCTGTGGGAAGATTGTTCCAGTGGCGGATGACTCGGTTTGAAAAGAAACTCCTTCCGATGTCTGTGTTGCATTGACTCGACTGAATGGGTAAACCGTTATTTCTACTTCTTGAGTTGGTTTGTAGTTGAAAGAGTTTGGAGTAGTCGACGTTATTGAACTTTTTCAGGTACTTGAAGACTTGAATCATGCCCCCTCGTAGTCGTCTGTTCTCCAGTGTAAAGAGATTGAGTCGCTTGAGTCGGTCCTCGTATGGTTGGGCCCTTAAGGTCGAAATCATTTTCGTGGCGCTTCGTTGAATCCTTTTCAGTAAATCAGTGCCCTTTCTGTAGTTCAGAGACCAGAACTGCACTGCATACTCGAGGTGCGGTCTTACCTTGGAATTAAACAAGGATAGCATAGTGTTGGCTTTGTTATATGCTTTATACAGTGATTCGCGTGTTTCAGGTCACTGCTGATTGTGTGTGACCCCTAGGTCCTTTTCTTCCTGCATCGCCTGCAAAGGTTTCCCATTCATGATGTATGTGTGGTTTCATCTGGACCCAATGTGCATGACTTTGCATTTGTCAACATTAAAGGACATTTGCCATTTTTCCGACCATTCAATAATGTGATCGAGGTCTTTCTGGATGATTTCGCACCTTGGTGTCATCAGCAAATTTCGATATTGTGGATTTCAGTCCTGTTTCTAGGTCATTGATATATATGATGAAGAGAATGGGTTCCAGCACTGACCCTTGAGGCAGTCCACTAGTGACTGGAAGCCAATCGGAAGGCTGTCCGTTGAGTAGTACTCGTTGTTTTCTGTCGGTGAGCCAATCTCTTATCCATGCGATCAAATTGGCTCCAATGCCCACCGAGTGCAGTTTCTTAAGGAATTGCTCGTGCGGTACCTTGTCGAAGGCTTTCTGAAAGTCCAGGTATATAACATCACTGGGGATGTGGTCATCCCAGTTCTTATATATACCTTGAAAGAAGTCTAATAAATTCGTTAAACAGAAGCGCTTGTTTCTGAAGCCATGCTGGGTGTCGGAGATTGCATTATTGTCCTCTTGAAACTTAACAAGTTTGTCTCTGATAATCTTTTCGAGTATTTTTTCTTGCCACTGATGTTAAACTTATGGTCCTGTAGTTTAATGCAACGCTTTTGTCTCCTTTTTTGAAAATCGGTGTTACGTTCGCCATCTTCCAATCTTCTGGGACCTCGTTCAGTTTTACTGACCGGTTAGATATGTTAGTGAGTGGCTGAAGTATTTGCTGTTTAAGCTCTTTTAATAACCGTGGGGACAAGTTGTTAGGTCCCGTTGGCTTGTTCGTGTCTAGTTTGTCCAGGTACTTTTTCACTTCTTGGTCGCATATTGAGTCAGTTTCCAGGGGCGTGATTCCCCTCGGCGGCTCAGGGCCCTCGGGAATGATTTCTATCTTCTTTACTGTAAATACGGACGCGAAGTTTACTGTTGAGAATTCTGGCCATGTGTTTGCTGTCCTGGGTTACAGATCCAGTCTCGTCTGTCAGGGGACCAATATTGGAGTTTACTTTCTTTTTTGATCTTGTGTACGTGAAGAATTTCTTGGAGTTAATTTTGATTTCGTGTGCTATTTGTTTTTCATAGTTGCGTTTGCTACTCCGAAGAAGGGTGCGACGAGCTCTGAGGCTGTTGTGGTACTGTGTACGGGCTTCGGCCGTGTCATTCTCTTTCATTAGGTTATAATTCCTTTTTTTTTAGGTTTACTGCCATTTTTATTTCTCTGGTCATCCACGGTGGATCTACAGCCCCATTTACTCGCCTGGATTTCGTAGGCACTGTAGCCTTCTCTACCTGCAACGGCTTATCTTTGAAGACGTTCCACGCCCTGTCGATTGTATTGTCGGTGTGGTTAAGTTAGTCTCAGGTCGCAGGGGGAAGCAGCTCACGGGCCAAGTTGAAATTTGCTTTTTTGTAATCTGGTATCGCTGAAGGATTATCTACGAGTTTGTGACTTATGTTGACATTAAAACGGATTAAGTGGTGATCACAACCATTAAGTTTCTCATCAACTTCACAGTCGCGAATGAGGTCGGGGTCACTTACTAATACCAGATCCAGCAGATTATTTCTCTTGTTGGTTGAGTTACAACTTGAGTGAGGAACGAATCCTTCACCATTTCTATAAGCCTGTTACCCTCTTGATCTCCGGTCATCAGTCCCCAGTCAATGTTAGGGCAATTAAAGTCCCCGATTTTTATTGCTTCCTTGCTTTGTGTTAGAGAGTGAATCTCGTCGTGAAGGGCAGTGTCATCGGCTGCTTGTTATTTAGGGGCTTGTAGACGGTCGCAAGTGTTAGTTTTTTGTTATTTGTTGTTATTTCCACATAGACGGAATCGTATTTCTCTGCATCCTGTTTGTCTATTTTTATGGCAGCGTACTTTTTACGTAGCAAACTATTCTTCCTCCTTTCTTGTGCTTTCGACTTTTGTGGAAGCTTTCGTATCCAGGGAATGACAGTTTGGAATTAAAGATGTGCAGAGTTGGCCCAAGTCTCTGTGATGGCTACCACATTTGGTTTCTCTGTTGCAATATACGCCTTAATATCGTCCTTTTGGTTAATTAAATTACGTGCACTTGTATACATAATAGAAATGTGACTCATGTTTTTGCCGCAGCGAGTTGTATTAGTTCGCTTGTCGGAGGCGTCGTTGTTTACACAGTTTATATTAGGCCGCACCGACGCTACGCGGTGGTTGATCAAGGGCTGCCTCTGCCCCGCCCTCGCCAGCAGGGAAAGAGGAGAGAGAATAAAGACATAGGCAAGAATTAGTTCACCAATAGTGGTAGATGAGTGGAACAGTCTTGGCAGCTATGTTGTGTGTGCCAATACCATAGATACATTCAAGAAGAGGTTGGATAAATTCATGGATATATATATATATATATATATATATATATATATATATATATATATATATATATATATATATATATATATATATATATATAGTGAGGTAAGGTGGGGGTAGACTACTTGAACTGCTTTGTATAGGCCAACCGGCCTCTTGCAGAATTCTTATGTTCTGAAGATGAGAGGAAAGCGAAGGTGGTGATGGGAAATAGGCCTCTTTTACACGAGGCCACCAGTGGCCGACACCGCAGGCAGCCACTAAGTTACCTCCCTTACTTTTCAATGGCGCCTTTCCAACGAGGTCACTGCGGTTGCCCGGTGGGGTTTGACGGTGGCTGGCTCGGCAGCCAGTGACCGCCACCCTTAATGGCAGCCACTCACTGTAAAGCATTGTTTCCAATGGGAGCTTTCATACGGAGCCACCGGTGGCCGCCACTCTTGTCCAGTGGAAGGCCAGGTGTGATGAAATAATATTATGATGTTGATAAATGTGGTCTGTACTGTATTTTCATACCTGTGGTGTTCCGAGGTCTGGTCGAGATCAGTCAGGTTGGTGAAGAATGCGTTAAGGCTGGGTTGCTGGGGATATATATATATATATATATATATATATATATATATATATATATATATATATATATATATATATATCTATCTATATATATATACAAACAGCAAAGAAATGATGCCCCAATAAGGAGCAATAAAGGAGGAGGAGGAGGAGGAGGAGGTGGGGAGTGGAAAGAGGTGGAAAGAAAAGGGGAGGAGGAAAAGAAGAAGCAGGAGGAGGAGGAACCAGGTAAAGCAAATGAACGAGACCTCATAAAAGTAAGACCTCGTGCCAGTGCCTCACCTCACCTTCCCCGCCCTCTCCACACCCTACCTCAGCCTCTCCCCTCCCTCACTCCATCCATCCACCCACCCCTCCTCCTTTCCCTACCTCAGCCTCCCCCCTCTCATCCCCTGCCTCTTCCCTCTCCCCCTCCCTCCTGACGCCTCACATAGAATGTTCGGCTTGAAAATGGTTGTTTATGGCTCCTGGGGCGTCACGGGTACGGATGGCAAGCGTAGCCTCAATGCTCCGGCCCTTTCACTATAGTCCCACCGCAGAAAGGTACACTGATTCCCCCCCACACCCTTTTTTTCTCTCCCCACGCCCCCCCCAACGCCCCCCCCCTCTTCTCTCTCTCTCGCTCTCGCTCTCGTTCTCGCTCTCTCTCTCTCTCTCTTCAAAAGATCAGAGGGGCGGAAATTTTGATCTTGATGCGATTAAGCGTGGCAGTGTGTGTGGTGTGGGAACAGTGGAGCGGCGCGCATCTGGGGCCACCACCACCACCACCACTACCACCACCACCACTTGCATCACCACAGTTACCACCTCCACCATCACTCTGACCACCACCTTCCATAACTTTGACTACCGCTAACACGAACCTCACCCTCACCACCTCCACCACCACCACCACCATTGCCATCACCACTGTTACCACCTCCACCATCACTCTGACCACCATTTTCCATAACTCTGTTCACCACTTGCAACCTCATCACCACCACCATGTACACCTCCACCCCACTCTCCTGACCACCATTTTCCATAACTCTGTTCACCACTTGCAATATGTCCACCACCAACACCAACCTTAGAATCACCATCACCACCACAATCACCACTGCCATCACGACAGTTACCACTTCCACAGTAACCACCATCATCACTATAACCACCGCTGACCAAAACCTCACCATACCACTGTTACCAAATGGAGTGCCAAGTTAACACCACTCGCCATTAGAACGACCACCACCGCTGCCATCATCACCACTATTACCACCTCCACGCTAACCACCACCATCACTATGACCACCACTGTCCATAACCTCTCCTTACCATTGTCACCGATTGGTCTCCCACGGTATCACCCCTCAACAGCACGTGTCACCATCTCCTCTGTCTCGGTCACCCCCACAGCTATAACTCTGGTAATTATCTGTAAGAGAGAACAGGAAGGTGATGGTTGAAAGAATCGTGAGGGATATGATAAGAATTAATGTAAATATGATAAATGCAAAGATGAAAATAAACACGTAACTATATATTCAGTCATCTGTAAGTATAATGTGGAAATATGTATCAATGAAACGGTTAGTCGAAGTTTATATAAAGTTATTCGTCACATTCAGTGTATGAGCCCAAACAACCTAAATATAAGGTCACAACGTTGGAAATAAGCGTTGATATACTCTTATGTATTTGCGAGGATAAACTGTATACATTTATGCCTTATCGAAACATTTAAAGAGGTCGTGAATAATGAAGATTAAAATAACTCAGGGAATCAATCCATGTGAGTGAGTGAGTGACGAACAACAAGCGCGAGGCGACAAGTGATATGGACAGGCTGGGACGAAAAGGTTTTGTGGATTAATTAAATTGCAAGTGTTGTGTTTTCTTTTTAGGGCGATAACAAGCGGAGTGCCAAAGGGGGCTGTGAGTGGGCTTGAGGGCGTAAGGTTTTTGTCTACACACCAAAAACATAAGCTCAGTTTTTGTATTATTAAATGTAAGCGGCGTTTTGAAGATTTTTATAACTTCATGTAATGGTCTTCGTCGTTTTCATCACATTTTCTAAGTTCTCCATTACTTGAAGAATGTTAAAAAACTGTTGCTATATATTATGGACTCTAGTCACACTTATGAGGCTGAGTGTGTAAACGAAGAGGAGTTAGTATTATCATTGTGTTTTGATGTGTCTTGCCGGAGTTTGTAATGTCTTAAGCTGATAATTCTGAATCTTAATTGTCATCTTCTAGCCCAGGTTCACGGCTGTCAATGTGTGAAAGAAATGTAAAGAAGAGCAATTATAGACGTGTGGGAGAAGGGTAAAAATATAATCGGACTAACCTCCCCACCACTCCCACCACCCCTGCAACAATCGTATCAAAAAGTATGTGAAAGAAATGTAAAGAAGAGCAATTATAGACGTGTTGGAGAAGGGTAAAAATATAATCGGACTAACCTCCCCACCACGCCCACAGTCGTATCAAAAAGACTTAAGGAATACATTGAATAAAATAACAATACGTACAGTTTCATTCTGAGAAAAGAACGTTGTGTGCACTGACTATTAGATCCTCCATAAAGACTTAGGAAATTGGAATCGAACACTGCTCTTTCACTACCTGTTCCATGTGCTTAACTAAATGCCACAGAGGAATGAAGGGAAGAGGGAAGGAAGGGAGAAGGAAGGCCATAGAAGAAGAGTAATAATGTAACTCTTTTTTTTCGTTTCGGACCCAGAAGCGAACGAGTAACCGAAAGCTGAAGTGAATTATGAAGCAGAAAATTATATTCATGTATTTTTGTTTTTCTATTGTAAAATGTATTCACCATTTGCAGGATATGTTCACCTGGAGGCCGCTCGACAAAGGGGATTTATAAGCGTTCAAACAAAATGGTTCGTAACAGACTGCACTGCATTATATTTCTCTCTCTCTCTCTCTCTCTCTCTCTCTCTCTCTCTCTCTCTATCTCTATCTCTATCTATCTATCTATCTATCTTTCCCATCCTTTCTTCTAATTTTCGTTCCTCTTATTTCCTCCTCGTCCTCCTTCTCCTTGTCTTCGTCCTCGCCCTCGCCCTCGTCCTCTTCCTCCTCCTGTTTCTCGTCTTCCTCCTCCCCTTTCTCCTCCCCTTTCTCTTCCTCCTCCAC
Source organism: Eriocheir sinensis (assembly GCF_024679095.1). Classification (NCBI taxonomy): domain Eukaryota; kingdom Metazoa; phylum Arthropoda; class Malacostraca; order Decapoda; family Varunidae; genus Eriocheir; species Eriocheir sinensis. Next base: position 17,154,755 of record NC_066542.1, read on the forward strand.
CTCCCGCGCCGCCTGCAGTAGCTTTTAGACTTCGCGGGAGCCTCAAAAGCGAGTGAAAACTGCCTCGCTTCCCCGGGCCGCCGCTCCTCTACTCTCGCGTAATCCCGGCCGGTGCCTCGACGCTGTTAATCATTCACAAAGCCGTCCTGATCCCGTCCATTTCAATCGGGTTTTCTCTCTCTGTCTCTATCCATCTATGCATATTATCTATCGGTCTGTCTGTGTCTATCTATCGGTTTTATCATGCTTGTGTTGCTCGCTTCCTTGCCTCTCTCTCTGCCTGCCTGTTTCTCTCCCTTCGTCTCTCTTTTCCTCTCTCGCTCTCCCTGCCTTGCTGTTCCTTTCTCCCCCTCCCCCACTTTCTCTCCCTTCCTCCCTTTATCTCCTAGCTTTCCCTACCTGTCTGTTCCTCTCTTTCTCTCCCTCTTTCAATCCCTGCTCTTCCTTCCCACCTGTTTCCCTCTCTCCTTCCTCCCTATCCCTTCCCCACCTGTTTCCTCTCCCTTTCCCTGTCGCTTCCCAACTCTCCCTTCCCAACCTATTTCTTCGTTTCCCTCTCCTTCCCAACTCTCCCTTCCCCACCTGTTTCTTCCTCCTACCCCTCTCTTTCCCTCACCACTCTCCCTCCCCCACCTGTTTCCTCTTCCTCTCCCTCTCCCTCACTCCCACTCCCTCTCTTCCACTCCCTCTCTCCCTCTCTCCCCTGGCAGTAATCTGGCAGTGTTCATCATTTACAGTCTTTTTTATCCATCTGTTTTCACGATCGCCTCAGGCTTTGTTTCCTCGTGCGGGCCGCTGCGTTGGGCTTGATTCCATTCCCATAAAAGGTGCTGCATGTGTGTGTGTGTGTGTGTGTGTGTGTGTGTGTGTGTGTGTGTGTGTGGCGTGGATGCAAACATTCATTGGGTGATTTGTACTGGGATATAGACGTGTACGTGTTTAGGTTACCTCTGAGTGGCTTAAGAAGACACTACGTTGAGAGAAAGCTAAGGTAGAATAAAGTAACGTAGTGTGGATTCAAACATTCATGTGGTGATTTGTACTCGAATATAGACATGTGCTTGCGTAGGTTATATCTGATTGACTCGGGAAGACACTTGCGTTGAGTGGGAGCTAAGGCAGAATAAAGTAACGTAGTGTGAATTAAAACATTCATGTGGTGATTTGAGGAACTTAGTAACATTGAGTACCAAGCGCCACATATAGAAAGACGCTTGGTACGCTATGTTATTAGGGGACTCATTTGTACTCGTATATAGACGTGTGCTTGCTTCGGTTACATTATAGGGCATTAGGACGACACTGCGTTGAGAGGAGCTAAGGGAGAAAGAGGTAACGTTGCATCCACGAATCAAGAGAAGTTTCTGGTAAGCGAAATTGTGGTGAAGTCAAAATCGTCGATCACTCTCGCTCCTCACCTAAAGAGAAGTGCTGTCTAGATGTATGCCTGTTTGAGTTACATTTGAGTGGCTGAACACGACACTGCGTTGAGAAGAAGCTAATGTAGAATAAGATATCTTAGCGTCCACCGATCAAGAACAGTTCCTGATAAACAAGATTCCTGCCAAGTCAGAATCTTCGATCACACACTCTCTCGCACCCCAGCTAAAAAACAAAACTATATATGTTTGGGTTACGTTAGAGAGGCTAAATACGACACTGCGTTGAGAGGAGCTAAGCCAAACTAAAGTAAAGTAGCAACCACGAATCCAGAGCAGTTCCTGCGATAAGCAAAACTGCTGCCGAGTCAGAATCGTTAATCTCTCTCTCTCGCACCCCAGCTAAAGAACAGGAAAGCCTCGCATACGCCGCTGCACACTGCCTTCCCTGCCCGGCCCTTGCTGTCTGGCCCTCTGCTCTGCGTGCATCCATGGGCGGCTAGGTATTGGCTGCTTTTGTTGCCGTGGAGGTGATGGCTCCGCTGTAAAAAGAGAGGGAAAAATTTGCTTAGCATCGAAGGGGAGGGAAGCGCTGATGGAAAAGGTTAATCCTGCTTCAGGTTGAGGTGTAGATAAGGGGGATGCTGCAGCGAGAGAGAGAGAGAGAGAGAGAGAGAGAGAGAGAGAGAGAGAGAGAGAGAGAGAGAGAGAGAGAGAGAGAGAGAGAGAGAGAGAGAGAGAGAGAGAGAGAGAGATGGGAATGGAAGAGACAGACAGACAAGATAAATAGAAAGAGATAGGTTGATAGATAATGGATAGCTTGAGAGAAGACAAGAATGGAAAGAGAAAAGATGAAAATAGAATAAAAAGAAAGGACAAGGATGGAAAAAGAAATAGACAGACAGACAAAAAAGATATTGGTAAATAGATAAAAATAAAAAAAGAGAGACAGACACACCCTGCCGCTCCGAGCCAAATCACAGCCCAGGGACTTGTTTGGGCCTGGCCGCCACACACGCCGCCACGCTCACTAAGCCCGGGCCCGCCATATATTTTCAAATTAATCCGCAAGAGGAAAGGGAAATAAAACCGCAGAGGCCCGTGTAGGGATTCCGGGCCGTGTGTTTCTGGCCCCCCGTGTTTGCCTGAACCCGAACACTCGTCGTTTCGGTGCGTATTTGCTTTAAAAAATATTTGAGGATTAAAGGAACAAAAATAAGGAAGAAAAAGAAAAAAGTATTATCTAAATCGCTCGTCATGCTTTGTTTGACAGACGGACAGACAAACAGATAAATAAACAGATATCAATAGACAGACATAGACGAAGGACACACACACACACACACACACACACACACACACACACACACACACACACACACACACACACACACACACACACACACACACACACACACACACACACACACACACACACACACACACACACACACACACACACACACACACACACACACACACACACACAACTTCCCTTCAAATCAAACCACACAAAAAAATGCTGTGATCGTTGGCAAAGGAAGAGATCAATAAAACTCGACTACCGATCAGTGAGATAATTTTAACACTAACAGACAAAAGTGACCTTGACGCCACTTGCATGACTGTGACTCAGGTATACATGGCACAGGTGATTCGCGTGTGGGAGAGAGCAGGTGAGAAGGGCCAGGTGTGATGCAGGTGTTTTGAGGGGAGGGGGAGAGGGAGGGGGCTGAAAGGACGGAGAGGGAGGGAGGACGGAGCGAAGTGGGTAAGAGGGGGAGTGAGGGGGGATAACAAAGTGTGTGTGTATGTTTGTTTGTGTGTTGCGCCTTGTTGTCAGGTGTTGTAAGAATAGGGGGAAGGTGAAGGGAAGGTGAAAGTACGTGGAGGGAGGGAAGGAAGGGGAATAAGTAGTGAGGGGGTGACGGGGGGGGGGGGGGGTGAAAATGGCGTGTGTGGCTGTGTGTGGTTTACCTGGAGGTGACTACGATTACAAGCCCCCCCGGACAGGTATAAGGAACAGGTACCTGCAGGCCTCGGCAAACCCACACTGACCGCTAAAAGAGCAGCAAATGTCATTACCAGAATATGCACGGCCCGCTTCCTGCCCTTCCCTCCCTGCCCCCTCCCTTCCTCCCTCCCTCATTCACTCACTCACTCCCTCCCACGCACCGCCGTTTCCCTTGTGTACCCTTGTCATTTTTGTTCGAAGCTTTGTACTGCCGTGTTTATCATCCACACACACACACACACACACACACACACACACACACACACACACAGGCACAGGCACGCACACACGGACACACAGTTCATCGTGATAAGGCCTAATAGCGTAATCATCATCCACTTCATTTTACTGGCGCCTCTATAGTGTTTCTGGCGCTCCATTACACACCCAGCAAGGAACAGTGACGCATGGAGAGTCTAAAAAGAAAAGTCACCGTAATTCATGTTTTGGCTTTGATGGCAGCTTTCCCGTCATTACAGGTTATAAATAGGGCGAGATATGTGGCGTTTTCATGGCCATTCCCTGTCGTATAATGATTAGGTAATTGCCCCGTGATGAAGCGATGATAATTAGTGCTCCGGATTGACGTTTACAGCTATACTAATTAGAGGGCGTGGGTGCCGTTGTGATTTGAGACTACTATCATATTTTTGCCACAGATGGTGAGAAGATACATTTTTTTTCTTTCTACTCATGCTCATCCCTATACTGTCCAAACCCCTTATGCAAGAGTTAACTAGCATCTTCACTCTTTCATCCCTCACGCTGGTAAACTCTGGAACAATCTTCCTTCATCTGTATTTCCTCCTGCCTACGACTTGAACTCTTTCAAGAGGAGGGTATCAGGACACCTCTCCTCCCGAAATTGACCTCTCTTTCGGCCACCTCTTTTGATTCTTTTTATAGGAGCAGCGAGTAGCGGGCTTTTTTTTTTATTATTGTTTCCTTTTTTTGTGTGCCCATGAGCTGCCTCCTTTGTTGTTAAAAAAAAAAGTACTAGTAAAGATAATAATAGTTTCAGATTCAGAAATACGAGACTGAAGAAAACGCTCTTATATAAACTCTAACCCCATCACGAAACATAAAAGTCCCGCCTAGGTAATGACCGGCGGTCCTTGGGTATTAAACAAGCTCGCCGTCTATTTGTTCGGCGATGATATCTTGTCAGGCTGGAGGGGCAAAAATCGCAGTATGGAACAGCGGCCCTTGTGTCTCGGGGCTCCAGGGCCAAGAGTGGCCTCGTGTTGACCCGCACACAGTCATTACCTCGAGTGTCGCCGAGGAGCTGAGCGAGAGAGGGAAAGAGAGGGACGAAAAGGGACAGAAGGAAATGAAGGCAGAGAGACGGACAGATAGACTGGCAGGAGAGAAGGGGGCAAGGGATGGCTAGGTGTGTGTGTGTGTGTGTGTGTGTGTGTGTGTGTGTGTGTGTGTGTGTGTGTGTGTGTGCTCGTTACTTTAGTACGATACAAAAGGAATTTATTTATTATGTTCGAGTTGTTTTTTTATCGTGTTTCTTGTTTTATTGTTTTTTTTTTCATTATCAAGCTCTAGTATGAGCTTTCTAAACACACACACACACACACACACACACACACACACACACACACACACACACACACACACACACACACACATTATAAGCCTCCCGGTCCATAAAAAAGGAAACAAAACAGACCAGCGCCAACAACTTCCAGGCCGGGCACGCAAATTAAAATTCAAGCATAATAAATACCCGTCCAACAAAAACGATTTTCCCTATCCGGCATAGCATAAAGGCCTTAAGCTTTAATGCCGCAAGTATTAAATTTTCCCATCACGGCCAAGCACTGAAAATTTCATCAACACAAAACAATTTTCAACTGCTCCCCGAAAACAACATAAAAGGTTACGTACCTGAAACAAAGAATGCCATATTCGCGGAGGTTAGAGAGAGGCTTGGCTGTGTATATATAAAACCCGGACACAGACTGCTCGTGTGTTCCTGGTGGATGCCGCAATATGGGAGCCGCTCGCCGGAGAACAGTGGCGGCAAATGGACTTGTGTTACGCTCTAAGGAGACTGACTGGACTTGTGCTACGCTAAAAGGATGCTGACAAAGGCTTTATATTAACAAGAAAAGGATATATATGGAAGGAAATGTGTGATCTGCTCGCTGGCAAAGAGTAGCGGGAAATGAACTTGTGTTCCGCTACAAGGAGACTGACGCAGGGCTGTGTATATAAAAATAATAGCCTATAGTATCGTGAAATGGCCATATGTTACGCTATATTGAGACTGACCTAGGGTTATATATATATTAAGGCTCACAACATTTTGGTCGTATAGAGGAACGACAGCAACCAAAGAAATTGTGTTTAAAATCTCATTCCACAAAATTCTTACCTTGTTTCATTTTTTTTCTTCTTTTTCTTACTTCTCTCCATACGAACGATTCTCAACGTCCTGATGTCCGATTTCGGTCAAAAGACGCACCCGAAGGCAGCATAAACCAAGCATGCGTTAAATATGTCACAAATCACGGCGCCATTATAAAAAAAAATTCACCTGTGCCACTAACGGTTAGGGACCATCCACTACTGACCCTAGAAAATCTGCCAGTTCTATGGTCAGCACATAAAAGAATATAACCCTTCCTTTGTTCAGCCGTATTACCATAAAATATTCTCCTCATGGGGATCGAAGTCTCTCAGCCCTTCATGCCTCTCTCGCCCCCATCACCCGCCCCCAGTCCGAGTCCTGCACGCAGCGATTCACACCTGCTATTATTCTCTCCATTCTTAATTCGCCGCTTCCTGCCAGAGCTGTGAATGCCCGTCGCGCTCATCTCGTATAAATTATCAATAACCTGTACGTGAGCCGGATATACATAAGCTGTCCATCCCCTGAAGTCATTTACATGTAAGGAAAGCGTTTTGCATTTCGCTGATGATCCCCGGAGTGTTAGCTTGAGCAGTACATTTCATGGCCACTGATTCGGTTCATACATTTTGGAGATCCGTCATAATTTCACGCCAAAATCACGCATGAACGGAATTTCCTTTCCACTATTCTTCTTGATTTGTATTTAATATGCATAACGGTGTGAACAGTTCCGGTCTGCGGCTTGCAAGACGTGACGCAGCGGTTGTCAGAGGAACCCTACCGTGAAAATCCGCAGCTGCTTGAAAAGAAAAGTGGACATTAGTATTATTAATTTTGTGCCTTCGAGTATTAAGATAGCGAATGACAACCTTCTGTAACGGTAGTATTTTTAGTATGTTCCACGCTTTATTATTTATAACTGGGAGCTTATGCATTGGACGCGTCGCTTCACTCACTCGCGGCGTCCACATCCGACGGTCCCCCCGAGCAAGCTCCCATGCAGCTGCCCTGTCTATCTCCAGTCCCTCCTGGCAAGATCGATCGACTTGCTCCATTCTTGAGTTTCGTGGGCGTCCCATTGGTCTCCTCCACTCATACTTATATTAGCATTATTAATTTTGTGCCTCCGAGTATAAGATGGCGAATGGCAATTTCCTGCAGCGGTATTATCTTAAGTATTTTCCAAACGTGCTTTTTATCTCTTTTTTCTTGATTAACAATAATGGGCTAGCGTTACACGAGGGTCGTTTTCTGTTTATCTTTTTTTTCTGTTCACCATTGTGGGCCAACGTTACAAGTAAGCGCGTCAGAACCGAGCCATCCCCAACACCTGCATATATACACCTGGATTACACGGCACAAAGTCCTCTCCACTCACCCGTGAAAGACGAGCAGTACTATTTATTTTATACATTTAGTGGGCGCATATAAAAAGGTGCATTGCTCTTTCCCAGCAGTTCCTCTTTTAAAAAATTATATGAACTCGAACATCCGCTGCGCCTAATGCTGCTAAAAACGGTTGCCGGTGCTGACCAACGCACAGCACGCAGCAAGAAGGAAGCTGATTTTGTGTGTAGGTGTGTTTGCTATCATGCCATGGTGCAGCTTCAACTTTAATGCATTTCCTTCACTCTAATGAAATAAACTCGATCCCCGTATCCATGATTATCGGTCACGTGGAACCAACGCAGCCAGACACGAGGCTCTGTTTGTCGTTCTCTCCGAAGCAAGCACGGATCTTGTTGTCTGTCTCAGTCTGCTTGTAAAGATTTTCCATATCCATCGTTTTATGTTTTTTTTTCTTTTTCTTATTGTGTGTGTGTGGGTAGGCTTTGTGTCTGTTTATCTATTTGTATGTCAATATAAGCGTCTGTGTCTTATGTATGTGTATGTCTGCCTGTGTATTTGCGTCTATTTGTCCTCTTAAACATCACAGTGAAGCTAATACTCTAAAACGAGCGGAATTGTTCTACTTTTTCCAGTTCAATTATTCTCAGCCCTCCAACTCTCATCCTCCTATGACTCATGTTTTCCTTTATAACCTCGTTTGCCTCTCTCTCTCTTTTTCCCTGTCGCCGCCAGTGTTACCGGTTTATGACCCTTCTCCGTCGCTCTTCCTTCGCGTCTTCTATCAGAATACCCGGTGCAGTGCCGTCAGCCCTCCCTTTGTCGCCGAGTAACCCATAGTTACGCCTCGGTTCACCGATCATAAGGCAGCGTAAAAACGTGTCATTACCCCCCAGAGGACCGGTTGGGCGAGGGAACGCTGGGAAAGAAAGGGAGAAAAAGTAGAGTGAAGCAGAGTCCGTACAGGAAGAGGAAATAGGAGTGGTTTAAGGGGTTATAAAATGCCCCTCTCATATGGTATGGTCTTGTGTTTACGCTTTTATTGGACAAGGTTTTCCATGGGCTGCTAGGGGTGCGGAGCGAGGAGAAGGTAGGGGAAGGTGAGGGAAGGTGTGTTCTCTCAGGTACGGGTTGTAGGTAATGGATGAAGCAACAGCACCACAGGAAGGTTAAGTTAGGAGAGAAGGAACCTCGCAGTGGGTACTCCTCAGTTTTCACACAAAGGAGCTCGGGTGTGCATGACGCGTTCGAGTGAGTGGGTGTTCATAACTTACTAAACCGTCGCCGTAAATTGTCAAGATGAATAATACCGCAACGAAATGTAGACGAAAGAAACAAACCAGCTTGCTTCCCCCACGCACGCACGCACGCTTCTGTCTTTATCTCTCAGGTCTTTTTTTCTTTCTTGTGTTGCTGAAGTAGTGTTTTTAAGAGTAATTTGAATAACGTACGTGTGTGTGTGTGTGTGGGAGGGTTGGATGTGTGTGTGTGTGTGTATGTGGGGGGGGGGAAGGGGTTGAAGGAGGGAGGATAGGGCATTGTGTGTGTGTGTGTGTGTGTGTGTGTGTGTGTGTGTGTGTGTGTGTGTGTGTGTGTGTGTGTCCTTGGGCCGGTGACATTAAGGCATTGATTTACCTGTGTACATTTTTTTCAACTGGCGGCGGCGCACGTTGCCTCCCGCAAGCCTCTGTTTGGGGTGAAGCTGCGCCTGGCGAGGGGAGAAGGGAGGGACGGGGAAGGGTGGCAGTGTTCAACCAGGTACACTTTAGCGACTCTTGGCGACGTGTTGGTGGGAAGCTCTGAGGGTAACTATAGGAACGGTCTTAGGTTCGTGTTCTCAGACTCTTCCACCTCTCATGTCAAGAATTCCAAAGGTCAGAAATAAGATCAGTCGGGTTGTAGTGTTTTTTTTTTTTAGGTTCATGGTACAGAAGGAGGGTCAGACTACCATCAGGGTCATAAAACTACCCATGCCAATGCTCAAATTCCTACGAAAGCCTTGTCGAGTATGTGAGCATGGGTTGCCAATATGTTTAAGAATATGACCCTTTTTTAATAGCTGTCTTAGGGGGGCGTAAGGAAGAGGCGGGTGACCGGATGAGTTTCGTGAAGAAAGAAGGAAGGGATGTAATGGGGATGTAAGGAAGAGGTGGATGAGTAGATGAGTTTACTGAAAGAGGAAGGATGGGCTGTAAGCGAGGTGTAGGGAAGAGGTGAATGAGTGAATGAGTTTACTGTATGAAGAAGAAAGGGCTGCAAAAGGTGGACTATAAGAAGTAACTTGTAATCGGGGTGTAAGGAAGAGTGGGATGAATGGATGAGTTACTGATAGAAGGGCTGCAAAAGGTGGACTACATTCTTTCCATCTCTATAACCATCTCCTATTATTACCAAAACAAGGAAATTTGCATGGAACAGAAGGAGGGTCAGACTACTACCAGGGTCATAAAGCTACGCATGGCATTGCTCAAAATTCCTGCGAAAGCCTTGTCAAATGTGTGCGCTCGGGGGCCAATATGTTTAAGAATATGATCCTCTAGTGAATGTCTGTCTTAGTGGGGTCTTAGTGAATCTCTCTCTTGTGATGAAGGTATAAGGAAGGGGTGGGTGAGTGTGAGTTCAGTTAAGGAAGAAGAGATGGAAGGGGTGGACTACATTCTTCTCATCCCCCTAACCACGAAAGAAGGAAGAGGAGGAGGAAGGGGACGAAGAGAAAAACGAAAGAAGAGGTGGAAGGGGACGATGAGAAAAATTGAAAAAAAAGGAGGAGGAGGAGGAGGAGGTGAAAAGAAAGAGGACGACGAAAGAAGGAAGAAGAGGAGGAAGGGGAAGAAGAGAAAAATGGAAAAAAGAGGAGGAGGAAGAGAGGGAGGAAGAGGACGACGAAAGAAGGACGAAGAGGAGGAAGGAGACGATAAGAAAAATGGGAAAAAAAAGAGGAGGAGGAGGAGAGGGAGGAAGAGGGCGACGAAAGAAGGACGAAGAGGAGGAAGGAGACGATAAGAAAAATGGGAAAAAAAAGAGGAGGAGGAGGAGAGGGAGGAAGAGGGCTACGGAAGAAGGACGAAGAGGAGGAAGGGAACAAAGAGAAAAACGAAAGAAGGAAATGGTGGAATAGTTCTACGCGATAAGGAAGGCTTTCAACACAGCCTCTTGTGATGCACGTAGCTAAATGGTGTAACGAAATGATGGAAAGTATGTTAATAAATGAGTTAACTACGGAAGAAGACCTGCAATATTAATGAATGGTGGTGTGGTAAGGGAGTTCATTCTTCTGGTGCGTCTGTCTCCTATCTACGTGATGAGGATGCACGGATTTCAACACCGCTTCTCTCTCTCCATGTCGCTCTCCCTCTCTTCCTCTCTCCCCCTCCACCTCCTCCTCCTGTCCCCATCGTGTTCTCTCCTCGGGGGGCTGGATATCATTGTTAGGTCGAGATTGCTGCAAACACTACGATGGTTGGAGGCCGGAAAAGTAAGCAAACAATTCATACTTCAGCGCGACTCTCACTCGGTGTTTGCAGGGCACGTGTCAGGTCGCCTTGTTGAACGCAGTGTTGATTCAGGACTCCGCCGCGTGGAAACCCTTCGTATAGCATTCGTTCTCGTTCAGGTGTCCTTGTGTGTGTGTGTGTGTGTGTGTGTGTGTGTGTGTGTGTGTGTGTGTGTGTGTGTGTGTGTGTGTGAGGGGGAGGGATAGTTGTGTATGTCGAATTATGGTTTGTTTCAAAAAGTTTCATCATCGTCTTCCAAACTCTAGCTCCTCCTTCTGTTCGTTTTCCTTCTCTCCTCCTCCTCCTTCTCTTCCTTCTTCTTTCGTTTTTCTCTTTGTTCCCTTCCTCCTCTTCTTCCTTCTTTCGTCGTCCTCTTCCTCCCTCTCCTCCTCCTCCTTTTTTTCCATTTTTCTCTCCTTCCCCTTCCTCCTTCTCTTCCTTCTTCTGTCGTCTTCTTCATTTTCTCCTCCTCCTTTTTTTCACATTTTTCTCTTCTTCCCCTTCCTCCTCCTCTTTCTTCTTTCGTCGTTCTCTTCCTTTTCTCCTCCTTATCCTCCTCCTCCTTTTTTTCCATTTTTCTCATCGTCTCCTTCCTTTTCTTCTTTAGTTTTTCTCTTCGTCCCCTTCCTCCTCCTCTTCCTTCTTTCGTCATCCTCTTCCTCTTCCTCCTCCTCTCCCCCCTGCTCCTCCTCCTCTTCTTTCTCCTCCTCCTCCTACTTCCAATGCTACAGCCATCTTTAAGAAATCCTGCAATGTTTTGGGGAGTAAGAGCGGATCCAGCGTGAGATAGAAAGCCCCGCTCTGTTCCGGCTGGTCCGTTGTTTTATTTGAGCAGTATTGGGGCGACTCCATCGGTTGTGGGAAGCGGCTGTCATCACGGTGGGGAGGGCGAAGAAGGATGGGGAGGTGGGGACGGAAAGGGGAGGAGGCTGGTGTGAGGGAGATGAGTGTAGAAGGCTGTGAAGGAAGGGGAGAGGATGGTTTGCGTTATGGGTGTGTAAGGGGAAAGGGGACAGGAGGAAGTGAGATAGATGGAAGGGAGGACAAGGGATATGATTGAGGCTGTGAGGGAATGGAAAGGGAGAGGAAAGAGGGAAGGGAAAGGGTTAGATATGTGAGGGAAAGGGAGAGGGTGATTTCATGTATATTTGAGGGAGGAAAAGGAAGGAAGAGGAGGAAGAGAGAGAGATGAAAGGAAGGACAAGGAATATGATTGAGTCTGTGAGGGAATGGAAAGGGGAAGGGAGGAGGGAAGGAAAAGGGATAGATATGTGAGGGAAAGGGAGAGGGTGATTGCATGTATATTTGAGGGAGGAAAAGAAAGGAAAAGGAGGAAAACAGATGGAAGGGAGAACGAAGGGATATGACTGAGGGGGTGAGGGAATGGGAGGGGGAAGGGAGGGAGATGAGAGGGGAGAGAAGGGAAGGGAGAAGGTTAGAGATGTGAGGGAGGGAAGGGAAGGAAGAGGAGAAGAGAGAGAGATGAAAGGGAGAACGAAGGGATATGACTGAGGGGGTGAGGGAATGGGAGGGGGAAGGGGAGGGAGATGAGAGGGGAGAGGAGGGAAGGGGAAGGGTTAGAGATGTGAGGGAGGGAAGGGAAAGAAGAGGAGGAAGAGAGATAGATGGAGGGGAGGATAAGGGATATAATTTAGAGGGAATGGGAGGAGGAAGGGGAGGGAGATGAGAGAAGGGAAGGGAAAGGGAGATGTGAGGGAGGGGAGAGGGTGATTTCATGTATATTTGAGGGAGGAAAAGGAAGGAAGAGGAGGAAGAGAAAGAGGGAAACAGAGGACATTGCATATGGTTAGGTGTGCAAGGTGGGCGCGGTTACCTGGTCCAAGGCTCATATATCACAGGTAAAGCCATTCTCGTTTAGCCCATTACAAAATCCTGCACTATTTATTATTTTTTTTAGGTTTTTAGCTGAAATGTTTTACTCACCATACGAATTTTCCTTTTTTACCCGGTTTGTGACTTTCCTTCTCCCCCTCCCTCACTCCCTCCCTCCCTCTGCACTCCTCCTCCTCCCCCTCCAAGAATCAGCATTGTGTAGGGGGAGAGTGTTTGGGGAAGGGAAGCAACGTCCAACCCTCCTCTTCCCTCCCCATCCTTCATTTTTCCCCTTCCTACCCTTTCCTCTCCCATTCCCCATTTGACGTATTTCCCCATCACCCTCAACACCTATCCTCCTCCTCCCTACATCCTAACCCTTTTTTCTGACACTCACCCTTTCCCCTCCCCTTCCATTCTTCCCCCTTCCTCCATATCCTTCCCCTTAACACCCTTCCTCTCCCTTCTCCCTTCTTTTCTTCCCCTTCCCTCTTTCCCCGTTCCCCTTTCCCCCTTCTCCCCCCTTCCCCCTTAGCATGCATCACCGAGGGTCGAAACGCGTGAGTCTGGCGTGAAGCAAATAATCACCCTTTGAAAAACATTTAATAACACGCTCAGGATTATGCCAGGGCGCGCGAAACGGCCTGGCGGAGTGCTTCTGTGGCGGGGCGGGAACCATTACCGTCGGCGCCAGGCTGGGAGGGAAAGGGGTGGGGGGCTGGTGTTGCCTCTCGTTTGTGTGCGATGATGGTTGTAGTGCTGGTAGTAGTAGTAGTAGTTGTAGTAGTAGTAGTATCATCACAACTACGACTACTTCCATTACTACGACTACTATTTTATCTGTCACTTATTGCCCGTTCCGTCTAGCCGCCACTCAGCGCCATCTATGTTCACTGATGGGATGAGCTCCGCGAAGAGGCACAACGAGTAAGGCGAAGAACATTCCCCAAAAGCCTGTTGCTCCCAGACGGATGAGACGCCCACGGTGACCCAATTCCTCTTGATGCCGCAGTTTATCAGTCCTTCGTGACCTTGATCGTTGCTTGTATGGCTTCGCGCGGTCATTCTTTACCTTTCCTCTCGGTTCTTCGGTCAAGCCTGTCAGCATCTCTCACGGCTTAGTCTTGGCTTCCCTTGGCTTGCTTCGGCTTGGCTTGGCTTGATGTGGCTTGCTTCTTGTCCTCAAAAATGATCTCGGCGTCAGTTTAAGCTCTTTTTTTTTCTTTTTATTTACCTTTGTTTTGGTAAGTGTTTGATTTTGTTTGAGGAAAAGGTGGTTGATTCGTAAGTTGCAGTAGGTTAAAAGGCACCAGTTAGAGTAGTAGTAGTAGTAGTAGTGGTAGTAGTTGTAGTAGTATAGAGAAGGGAAGAGACAGTTCAATTGGTAAGTAACAGCCACTTTCGTTAATTAAATGGCCTTAGGTCTATGTAGTGTCACCCCTCCTTCTCTCACTTTCTCTCCCCCATTCCCCGGTTAGTACACTTTCGAGGCTGTACTGACGAGATGGAAATGTCGATCAGGAACTAGATTTAATTTTGTACGACACCGCGTTAGTTAATTAAGTCCCCTCAGATCTATTCCTGTCTTCACCTCCCTCACACGATTGAGAACTCGCCTGACGATGAAAGACAAGCAAGTGTACAGGGTCGTATGTTACAGTCAGTCCCTTATTTAACTCGATCCTTTCATATCTATTCCTATTCTCCAATCCTCAGTTCAGAACTCATCTATATGCTCTGAAAGTTAGACATCGAACGGGACTATGTCGGGGCTACATCGGACGGGAGAGAAGGTAAATTTTGTACAGGGTCCCAGGTAATAGTCCCTTAATTAATTCAGTCCTCTAATATATTCCTATCCTCACCTCCCTTCCCTGATCGAAAACTCACCTGTATGTTACGAAAAGCTAGACATGTTTCATTTATGGGACGGGAAAGACAGATAATATTGTGCAGCCTCTTATAGTTAATGAAATACCTTTGACCACTCACTCCTGACACTCGAACTTAGCTTGATAACCAGGAGAGGGAGGTATGGCATTGTAAGCCCCTACACATTAGCTGATTGAATCCCTTTGAAGCCTCACTAACCTACCGCCATCCACCGGAACCTTTGACTTGTCGTTACCTGTATTATAGGCAAGGAAGGCTGTGATCTTAACTTAACTTGACTAAATTTAAATATAAGACTGGAAAGACGCTTAATACATCGCAAATTCGCACAAAACACCCACAGTAGTGTTTTAAATCCCGTAGAGTGTCACCTTATCACCTTCCGCACTTCATTACGAACTTTAATAAACAAGACCGAAGCATAGGACGGCAAATACAGTCATACATCACAGCCGCTTCGATAACAGCCACGGTAATTAATTAAACCGCATAGACTTACAGCTTCCTCTCCTTTCCCGGTACGTGACCTTTCACTGCCACGAACAAAGACACAAATATACGAGGGAAACGACTTTAAGCGAAGGTCTGAATATAGAGCCGCGTAGCCGTTTTCACCTGACCTCCGCTCACCTGCGTTGTTCCACGTGCACGCTGGAGTCACCTCATGAAAGACGCCCTCGGCCGCGGATCACTCAGCCGTAAATTTCCCGTCCCACGCCCCACGCGAACCCCGGCGTCCCACGGCAGGTGAAAAATGGTGGAGCCGACCCTGTAAAATAAATTAAATGGCGCGATGCTCTTTTTGGTATGTAAAGTGTAAAACGTTGTTGTTGGATGCGTGTTTTATATTAAAAACTATGAAAAGCGAAACTATATATATATATACTTTTTTTTTTCTTTTTATAGAAATGTGAAGCGAAACCTACATACATACCTACCTACCTGCCGCCGCCTCTTTATTCCGTTTAGAAGCCGCGCGCGCAAATACTGCCTGTTATTTATTTTTGGTGATGTTGCTGCACGCGAGATGAAAAGTGGCCCCCCCTTTACCCGAACTCCCGCACACAAACACACCTGACTTCACTCCTTGTGATACAGGAAGAGTCCACTGCAGGAGAGAGGGACGGGGAGTCTCCTTAGAGAGAGAGAGAGAGAGAGAGAGAGAGAGAGAGAGAGAGAGAGAGAGAGAGAGAGAGAGAGAGAGAGAGAGAGAGAGAGAGAGAGAGAGAGAGACGAAGAAATAGCAAGGAAAACAAGCAGACAGACAGGGAGGCAGGTAGATAGAAAGATAATTAGATGGTTATAGAGGTAGAAAGAGAGGTAATATGAGCTCCACACTAGATAATACCGTGTAGTTCCGCGTCTTCTGTTACATACCCTTTTCCCTCCGTGTTATTTACTCGAATGTTATGGTAAGAAACCGTAGACTTTATGCCAACAAACACGCACCGGCGATTACATATACTTACCCGGGTCCGCTCTCCCTCCCTCCCTTCCCCTCTCCCCCTCCCACTCCTGATACGCAAGAATGCTGTTATTTTGCAGTGCAGGGATTATGATAGCATAGATTTTGCTTTCACTCGCTTCTGCTTATAAACTCTTCATTTCTCGGACTTCGTTTCTTTTCGTGTGAATAGGAAGACGTAGAGTTGCGAGTCTTTCAACACACAGAAGAAGGAATGGGAGAAGAAAGCGGAGAAAGAGGAAGATACAAGCGATTAAAAGGGGTGAGGAATGGAAGGAAGAGAGGCAGAGGAATAGATGGATAGAAGAAGAGGAGGCAGAAGAATGAGTGGAAGGAAAGATGGGAGTGGCGTGGGGTGAGGAATGAACGGTAAAGCTACAGGAAAGGAAGAGAAACAGAGGATGGGTGGATGGAAGAAAGGAATGGAAGGAAGACAGGCAGAGGAATGTATGGATAGAAGGAGAGGAGGCAGAAGAATGAGTGGAAGGAAAGATGGGAGTGGCGTGGGGTGAGGAAAGGAAGAGAAACAGAGGATGGATGGATGGAAGGAAGAAGGGGAGGCCGAAGAAGAGGAGGAAGGAAAGGACGAAATGGCAGCAAGAAATGGAGGAAATAACACCATAAATACGTCCTGTGTTTTGCTATCACCAAACACTTACCTTATTGTGGTGACTGGTAGGAACGGGAACAGGAAAACAAATAATACACCACGCAAAACTCCGTCGCAAGGAAGTGTAGTGGTGAAGTAAGAAGCACTGGGAATGGACACAGTGAAACGAGTAATACGTCACGCAAAACCCGGTAAAGTAAGAACCACCGAGAGAAACGAGAATAGTGAAACAAGAAATACGTCACGCAAAACCCGGTAAAGTAAGAACCACCGAGAGGAGCGAGAATAGTGAAACAAGAAATACGTCACCCAAAACCCGGTAAAGTAAGAACCACCGAGAGGAACAAGTATAGTGAAACAAGAAATACATCACTCAAAATCTAGTCGAAAAGAAGTGCAGCGGTAAAGTAGGAAGGGCTGGGAAGGAAGGGAACAGTGAAACAAATATACATCACGCAAAACCCCGTCAAAAGGAAGTGCAGCGGTAAAGTAAGAAGGAGAGGGAGGAACAAAAGAAGTGGGAGGAACAGGAAGGCGGCAACGAGGAATACATCACGCTCAACCCCGGCGCAAGGAAGCCCAGCGGTAAAGTAAGAAGCAGCACTCACAGGACACAAGGCCCGCTGTAATGACTCTGGCTTCCTGTTCTCCCTACACTTGCTATATACATACACTTGTGCACAGGAAGGCAAACATTTACATTCTCGAGGCCCCGGACTTAGCCAACCCACGCACGACATGGCTGTTCTGCATCTACGTCTCTGTCTACCGTGTATATGTCTATTTATATATGCATATACACATGTGGGAATGTCTGAGGACCAATGTACACGGGCTTTGAGTACTCCAGGGAATATTTTCACATTTAAACGGCCGTGCGAATTGCAGAAATGATAGTGCAGAGTCTGGTGGCCCCGCGCGGTGGTGGGCAGCGCGTCCCCGCCCTCCCGCTCTCGCCTGAATTATTCCAGCCCCGTGCATGTCCAAAATTACCTCCTCTGTATTACCGAGTCGGCGGAGGAAATATATAAAGGGATACGTGTTTTTTTGTGTCGTTTGTGTGTGTGTGTGTGTGTGTGTGTGTGTGTGTGTGTGTGTGTGTGTGTGTGTGTGCGAGTGCGTGGAGTTGCAATAATTTTTTTTTCCTCATTTCTTCCTCGTCGGCAGTTTCCAGTAAATTATGAGCCCAGCATTAGGAACATGTGAGGTTGACATCGCATTAGGAGCGCAGCGTTGCATTGGGGAGGGTGGGGATATATATACCCAAGGTGTGGGTGAGGAGGCTGGGGTGTGATGGTGCCATGGAGATGAGGACAGAGGAGGGGAAGGAAAGGGAGGTTAGACTTGTGGCGTGGTACGTATGTCCTGGATATATGGGGAGGGGACGATCTGGGGCAAAGGTATAGGTGAGGCGAGGGAGGAAAAGCTAGGTGAGGGAAGGTGAG
>NC_066542.1:17177599-17280099 GCF_024679095.1 Eriocheir sinensis
TCTTGAGCCTTTTCTCTGCCTCTTCTTACCGTACAAAAAGTTAAGCTGCCTGGTATTGATGGAGTCCAAGACGGAGAAACATGCAGCCAAGGTTCATGATGTAGCTTGGCAAGATTCCAGTTCTTAAATTTAAGGATCGCTCTTCATGTTATGTTTTCCTGTTTAAGAAAGATAGAAAGTTGTGTGTGTGTGTGTGTGTGTGTGTGTGTGTGTGTGTGTGTGTGTGTGTGTGTCTGTGTGTGTGTGTGTGCAACTTTCTCTTGTGTGTGTGTGTGTGTGTGTGTGTGTGTGTGTGTGTGTGTCGATTTACATATATATATATATATTTTTTTTTTGTATAATTATTTTTCGAACAGTGTTCTTTGAAAATAAGAAGTCGATTCGGACAGGACGATGACCCGAGAGAAAGCATTTCCTCTTCCTCTTCCTCCTTCTCGAGAAACTATTTTCAATATTATTATTATCGTCACCATCATCCTTATCAAATTCATCATCATTTCGACTCTATCAATTGTCAGTCAGTCCATAAACATCTGTATCTATATATCTATCTGTCCATCTATCTTTCTATACTTATCTATCTATCTATCTGTCTATGTGTCCTCTGTAAAGCTTGTTCAATAGTCCAGTCCAGTCCGAGAGAGAGAGGGAGTGGCAGAGTAGCAACACGGGGTCACGCGGCCTAATGTGACCACCGCACGGTCCACGCTTTTCCTTCCGCCCTGTAATTCCAAACGTGTATGTGTTCAAAATGTGTTGTATGATTGTCAGGTTTCCCGCCGACGTATTGTTTCTTTGTATAATCAAGTGTGTGTGTGTGTGTGTGTGTGTGTGTGTGTGTGTGTGTGTGTGTGTGTGTGTGTGTGTGTTATCGGGTCATTACACTCTAATTTATTTCCAAAATTGAAATTGCTCATTAAAATGGCACAGAATGACTTCCTCTCAGATAGCTAACCAAACTAATTATAACCTCACCTGACCTATGCCACAATGCCATAACAAATAACTCACTTAATATTTCCCCGCAGACCATGTTATGATAAATAAATATTTCACAAAGGAGTAATTTGTGACGGAAAGCAATACGATAGTTTTGTATGTGCACAGAGTACTTCATATAGTACCAAAGTGTCCTTACCAGTGAGACATGGATACATCTGGAATAATACCTTGTTTTCGTAGGGGTAGTAATGATGGAGGCGCGTCGTGATTCTCTGTAGTTACTGAGGTGGTGTAGTACTTTAGCGCGCGGTCTACCGTAGTATTCGTAGTCTACCCCGTATCTGTAGTCTAGGCTACATAATGACCTGACCTGTATCCTGAGGCCTCATCTGATGTTGTATTGTTACCTGAATGCTCCTGACCTGAGTAATGACTCGACCACAGTCACCGAAGTCTAAGTCGTATGTAATGACATGACCTGTCTCCGGAGACCTCAGCTTATGTTGTCAGTCACCTGATTTTTTTTTTTTTTTTTTTTACGTCGTAGCCTATTGCGCCGGTAGGCTTCTTCCCGGTGGATCCTGATGGTCGGCCCAGCCCGTTCTGGCGCAGGCGAGTATTTATAGTGGCGCCATCTTGCATTGGCCCATGCTGCCCACCCGGAGCTCATCTTTAATCCTAGAATCTTGAGTCCGGGTTGATAGGTGGTCTTCTGGACAGCATGTGGGTAGTTTTAAGCCACTCGGCGGCGGCTATCCATTCAGCCACCGCATCCCCATGCTTATGACCCATCTATATATAAGGACTATCACAGAACACCCACATCTCTATCCTCCCTACA
Source organism: Eriocheir sinensis (assembly GCF_024679095.1). Taxonomy (NCBI): domain Eukaryota; kingdom Metazoa; phylum Arthropoda; class Malacostraca; order Decapoda; family Varunidae; genus Eriocheir; species Eriocheir sinensis. The sequence goes on from NC_066542.1 coordinate 17,179,383, forward strand.
CTGAGGCCGATAACATCAGGATAACTCATGCTGGTATATCTGCAATGCTATTAAGTGATTGTTAACAGACGTCATTTTGACGGAGGAAACAGCAGTTGCATTTTTTATGAGAAAACAATCTTCTGAATTTTGGTGATGATTTCATATAATGATAAATCATTATTCAGCACTATTAAACTTGCTTTTTTCATCATCCTGCAGTATAAAGTTCCTGTAGTTGAGGTAGACTGCACACTGAAGCGGAAATGGCCAGGTAGACCGCACGCTAAAGCGGCACCGTTACCGAGGCAACACTCATTTTGTTATATCACTTTTAGATGCAGTCAGTAAATGAGACCTTAGCAGGGGAATTAGTCATTTAGAGAGTTATGACGAGCCTCGGTGTTCATATTCCCCGCGCCGTGTCGTGTACAAGATGGCCCCTGAGCCTGGGCCGCGGGCCGCCAGGGGGCCCTGCAGGAGGCGTGCCGCGCGCCATATTGTCTTGGCCACTTGTTGTTTTCACAGTCCGCGCGCTGTTCCCCGTGTTTTGTGCAAGCTTTCCTCCTCTCCCTCAGCACCAGCAATGATGAACGGGTGAGTAAAACACGCCTAAGAGCACCAAGGAGGCATAGGAGTAGCAGGATCCCGTGAGAAATGCATCCTGGAGGTTAAAATCGGCTAAAAGTGGAGGAGGGTGAAGCTGCGGGGCGGAGCGCGGGAACAAGGCGCCGCTCACCTCCCATCTCCCGCGCATCTCCTTTTTCCCCTTCTCCCTGTTACCAGGGCGCCCTGAGCCTCCGTGTCCGTGTTTCCAAGATCTTGGGGTCACTATTGAAGATTTGGTTTGCTAGGAATGGGGTGAAATAAAGAGCTGAGGGAGAAATTCACGTTTTGAAGTTGGTTGGGCCGAGAACATGGCCGCCGAGTCCCCAGGAATGGCCGTGTGGCGTTGGGAGGGCCACGTCACTCCTCACGTCGACATTAACCGTATCCAGTGGCCTTAAACCAAAAATTTAGTGTTCAAGGCGTATGCACTCAGGGATCAAGGCGCCGCTCATCTCAATCTCCCGCGCATCTCCTTCCCCTCCTTGCCGTTACCCGGGCCTGCTCAGCCTTCTTGATCTTGTGCCTGAGAGCTTTGGGTTACTGGGGAAGCTTGGGAGTATTAGGAGTGGTATGAGATAGAGCTGAGGGAGAAATGCGGGTTTGAAGTTGGTTGGGCCGAGAACATGGCCGCCGAGTCCTTACCTAGGGATGACCGTGTGGCGTTGGGAGGGCCACGTCACTCCTCACGCTGACATTTAACCGTTTCTAGAAGCAACAGACGACCAATTTAAGGCCCATGGCGTATGCACTCAGGGAAATCATGGGGCAGCGTGGCTTGGATTGAGAACATGGCCGCCAGACCCTGAGTTGCACCATGGCAGGGAGGGAGGGAGGGAGCACCAGGGAAGAGCCACGCGTCATCTTTGTCTGGAGTCGCCGATAACCATGAGACGGACGGAAGTGCTGGTGATGATAATCTCTGGCGCCTCTGGTCGTCAGCACCGCCTGGGGGTGCACTAAACTAAACCTGGCAGGGGTATTGTTCTCGCAGGCAGGGTGACCAGGAGGCGTGGTAGCGCCCGGCATCAAAGCTGTGCGGCAGGGGAGTAGGGGAGGGACGGGGCCCAAGGGTTGAGCTGCTCGGCGTCATGGGGGCTGTGATGGCTTGCAGGGGACGCAGTGGTATTGTTCTCCGAGGCAGGGTTACCAGGAGGCGTGGAAGTGCCCGGCATCAAAGTTAGGCGGCAGGGGAGTTGGAGAGGGACGGGGCCAGGGGTCGGCGTCCTGGGGGCTGGGAGGGTTTGCAGGGGGTGCGTCGAAAGTTCAGATCCTGAGTCAGGGGCATTGTTCTGAGGCTGGGCGGCAGGGAGCAGGGCCCAGCAGAGGAGGAGGAGGGGGGTTAGCTTCATGGCTTTGTGGGGGTGACGGCGACTCGATTATGCCTGCGGGGGTGCCTGGAACGTTCGAATCCCTGCACCCACATCCCAGACGGTCTTTATGTGGCAGGGGAGTAAGCTGGGCCCTGCACGGTGGCGACGGTATCCAGGGCCCGCGGGGGGGTGATGTAAGGCATGGAACTCGTTTGTGAGGGGGTCATGCACCTTGCCTGAGGTCACGTTCAGCGGCCTGGTACTGTAACGCCGGCACGTGGAGTGTGAAAGCTTTGTGTGTGATGTAGTTAACCTTAGTGATGTTTTATGATAACAGTAGAGCGCTAGTTAGTTGTGATAAGAGCCGGGTATCACAAAGCAGCTGGGTGGTGGGTGAGGAATGGGCTTGTATCAGTTATCATGTGGGTGATGAGTTAGTCTCTCTCTCTCTCTCTCTCTCTCTCTCTCTCTCTCTCTCTCGCACCATATATATATATATATATATATATATATATATATATATATATATATATATATGTTCTAAAACAAGGAGAGAGAGAGAGAGAGAGAGAGAGAGAGAGAGAGAGAGAGAGAGAGAGAGAGAGAGAGAGACTATATATATATATATATATATATATATATATATATATATATATATATATATATATATATATATATATATATATATATATATATATATATATATATATATATATATATATATATATATATATATATATATATATATATATATATATATATATATATATATATATATATATATATATATATATATATATATATATATATATATATATATATATATATATATATATATATATATATATATATATATATATATATATATATATATATATATATATATATATATATATATATATATATATATATATATATATATATTTCTATTCTTATATATATATATATATATATATATATATATATATATATATAATAAAAGAGCATGGGAAGTAATAGATAAGTATTGATGTGTTGTTAGCCACAATATTCTTTAAGAACATGACCAAGAATGCAATCTAACGTAGAAAACTAAGAGCATATAAGGGTATAGGTTATAATTTGATTTTTTCCATGTAGCATGGTTTAGCTTTATTTATAAGTAACGGTAACCAGTTCTGTAGTGAAATGTTTTAGCATAAATTTTCTCTGCTCATTATGCCTCATTACATGGGATTAAATAGGAAGGGTGGACCAATTGATATGGATTAGTTTGCACTTATTTATATATTCCTATTTTCCTTTTTATATCATTCAGAAAGAATACTGAAAACGTTTGGATTGTACATCGCAAATTAAATAAAAATTGCCTCATGCTTTTTTTTTTTACAGCACAGAATAACTCAAGAAGCTGTAAAAAACAAAGCCTGCTAACTGTTGCTCTCATAGCGATTAGTGGTCAAAAGAGAGATCAGAGATCAATTTTGGATGGAGAGGTGTCTTGTCATCCTCCTTGGGTATATAGAAGTGTATCTTAATTTTCCTTGATTCTCCACTTGCTAGTTTGGTGTACTGATTTAATCATGCGTTTTTTTTTACTATATTTACTTAATGTGGAACAGCTTGAGCATTCCCACATTGATACTCAGGAGTAGGTACATAATGATAATCGTAGAATTGTTTTATTAAACTTTTGAATTAACCATTATTGAAAAAAATCTACAACTGTGTAAAGGAATTTCTCTTGTCAGTGTGATTTATGATTATCATTTTATTCCTTGGAATAAGGTCAATCATGCAGTCTTCCCACCCTGTCTGCAAGTATGCAGAACACTCAGATGTACAAAAACTGCTTATATTCAGAACACAATTAAAACTGCATAATTCTACCTTACATGTGTTCATAACAGACTTCCAATTCAGTTTAAAATTAGTAGCTGCTAAAACCCTTGTAAATCAATCTGGCAGTATTTTTTTTAGCATTTTAGCATACTGTCTGCCACCATAAGTAAACAATATGGTGAGGCTATTTAGTATTTACCAAGCACCTCTTGATGAGTAAGATTGATGTTGTGTATTTGTTGATCAGCTCAGTAAACAAGTTGATGTGTAGTTATGTACATTTGCCAGACAGCTTTGTAAAATTGCCAAAAATATAATTTAGGTGTCCACCTAGTTCATTATAGGTAAAGGCAATGTTGGGGGGCATATGCCATAGGTGTGTGAGTCCCCAGTACTCATCTCCATCACACTGAACCTTGAGCCTGTGGCAGGAAGCATATAGGCTAAATATACAACCTGTTACTGTGGTCCGTGGGACACGGGTAATGTGACATTTGGGTTACCACAGATTACCTTTCCCAAGTTTACCCAGGTACCCATTTATCAATCAGTCTGAAAGGGATGATGAGTGGAGTGGGCTGCATGCCTACTGCTCAGGTCATGATTCGAACCCAGAACTATGGATTTATAGCTAGGGGTGCTAACTACTTCACCTTAACTTAATGGGTAGTATTAATAACATACAGTATAGCATTTGAAAAAGACAGTTATCAGAAGTTATATGTATGCTTGCATTTTCTTAAGAGTCAATTACTCACTGGCTAGTCAAACAGCTTTACCTCAGAACATTCAGCATGGCGCGTGCTGGCTGGTGTCGGTTCTTGATACTCGAGTATTCTCGCTTGTTTAAAGGGCTGCCTATTGCACCAATAGGCTTTCTTGAGGGGTCTCTTGGACTTCCCCGGTCTGTTAGTGGCTTGGGAATTTATATTTACTATTGGTTGCCATGATGTCTGCCACCACTCGGCAATGGTTGGAAATTGTGAGTGTCTTGCTGTGGGACTCAAACCCATGTCCTCCGGATCACCACGTACTCACACTGACCACTCGGTCACTGCTTCCCCGTGGCCGAAATAGCCTGTGTGATTACTTTGTGTTGACAATCATCCTTATACAAGAAATTTAGCTGCTTTTTATTGCTAGATGAGTTAACATCTTCCACCAAAAAGACTAAAGTTTAAAAGCTACACCAAGCCAAAAACCACTTGTCATTTATGGAAGTGAGTTGCCAATATCCCAATGAGTTAGCAAAGGTTGGTTTCATAGCTTGTGAAATGCTAAAAGCTTAATAATCGTAGATTACCAGGGAAGCAACATACAACTCTCCTGGATCATTTAAAGGTGATTATTTAAGTAAGTAAGTAAGAACTTTCCGGAACAAATCTTTCATTCCGATTTCTGTAAGATGCTAAACCCTACATAAGTAGAAAACCAACCAACCAGGGAATGAAGGAAAAAAAAAGATGAATAAACAAAAAGCTATATTCATACAGAGGTGCATACATTGTCATGTTTCAGCGTAGAAAATAGCCCAAAAAAATATTCGTAGGGTATCTTGAGAGAAAATAGCACCTGCGATGGCCTTGGAGGCAGCAGAACTGACACATACATCAGTCACCCTGGAGGAACCAGAGATAATTTTCGCATTTCGGCTTGATTTCAAAGAAAAGGACACCATCAGACACACAAAGTCCTTCAAACCAAAGATAAAACTGCAATTCAGTAAAGAATACCAACCGGGAAGGCATCAGTGTGTTATAACAAGTGCGAGATTGATCAATAAACTTTAAAGGCCCGTATCTCAAAATGAAAGTTAGTCCCCTTCTAAAATCTATTTTGAAGCCAGTTTTAGCTTGATTTCAATGAAACAAAAACTAAAAGGCAGTAGAATCTTTTTTTTTCCACTGTACGTCACTGTTTTTTTTATATATGTGACCTGTTATTTTATATTAACCCTCTCACGCACGATGACGCGTTTTGCGTCATCAAGGGTAAAAGGTCGTGGCGCACGATGACGCGAAACGCGTCATAAAAGTTTTAAAAATTGATTAAATATTAAGATTTCGGTGGAAGTGTGTCAAATTTGGAGCGTCATTTGTTGGGATAAGTTTCTTAATGGTAACATATGGCAACCTTTATAAGGAGCGTGGAGTGATTTTTAGTTGTTAGCCTACTCTGACGGAAGAGGAAAAAATACAGTTTTTTTGGGTGTAATTCAGGAACTAATAGGCGTATGAGGATTTTGAGGATACTATAAGAATCCTCACTAAATTCCGCTTCAAAACATATATTCGGCTGAAAAAGTTGGTACACAAAATTTCGAGATAGCGAGTGGGGAAAAGTTGGTACTTAGGATTTATTGTATTCAATACTCTATACGGAGACTTGAAATGAGTTTGTATTTTTGATATGTATATTTTCCTCTATTTTTATTTGCGCATGTTCTAGTACAAGTCTTTATGAAGCCATTGATACCTAATTTATTGGGGTACGATATATCAGTGATGGTAAAATACGTCTGGGAATGTAGAGTATAGCGGCGGCAAAAAAAGGGCCGGTCGGCCCTGAGAAATATATGATGAGCGGAACAGAAACTTATTGGAAACTTACGGTGTGTTAGAGGGTTAATATTTCCTTGGTCAAAAAAAGTGGAAAAACAAAAGCCAAAATAATGAGGCTGAATGTCTAAAATTGATATACATGTTGTCAATACTTCACAACATAAAAATAAAAATGATTCATACATATTTACTGTAGATATGAAAACATTGTTTTTTCCCGGACGCTCCCATTAAGTTACGAAGACCAAGTGAAATTAGAGAGAATGAAATCCATTAATACTTAGATTATTATGTATGTATACACATTAATTATACAAGTTTTTATTGCATTATAATTATTTTTATCCCTTATGGTACTTGAACACATCAGCGGTTGTGTTTTTGGTACAAATTGAAACTATAATTGACCTTATTTGGTATGTGTTCAGGTTGTCATTATGATAGATGTGAGAGAAGGCCCAAAAGTGCATCACTGAGTGACATGCATTGTCAGCAGTCAACAATTTGCTGTTGAATGCTTCAAATGAGCTTGCAAAACAATAAGCTATTACATTAATTTGTTTTACGTGGTTCAAGTTTTGAATTTTTAGGTTGTATATTGTCCAGAAGTTCAGTAATTGTTGACAGATTTTTGAACAGGTCCCCAAAATTGCACATAGTATCTTAAATGCTTTTAAACATTAAGACAATGGAATGGAATGAAATATATCATTATAATAATTGCATCAGTACCAATAATTTGCCATGCTCATGATATACCTTTTTTTTTATTTATTTATTTTTTTTTATATATATATAGCACCTTTAACTGAATATATAGTAAGAATATTTAGCCATTAAGTATTATGAGTTCCTGCTCTGCTTGAATGGTGCACTGCTAACTATTTTACCATAATTATTTTTAAGATTGACAAATATCATATCCTGATGCTCCATTCTCTCTTTTCAGTGAAAACGACGACGTTGGGTATGTATTAAAGATTGTAAGAAGGACTTGTGTGGCATTCATCTGGCTTACTAAAACTGATTAATGCATTTACTGCTTGGATTTACATGATTATTTCATGTTATGTACGCAAGGTTACAAAAGGAAAGGTGAAAGGTCACAATAATAACAAACCTACACTTTAGTTTTTTTTCAAGTTTAAAAGAGTGCATGGCTGTTGACAATCTTATTGCAATACTTCTTGATCACAAAATATATAATTGCTTGTATGATAGTATGTTTGTAACCATTTTATAGAGCAGAGGATAAATAAGTTTTTCTAATAGGGTAAATTGGATGCTGATTTCCTGTCTCGGGTGTATCAATAAAAAAAATAGTGTTGTTTAAGTTAAAAGAAACATATAGTTTAGTACAGTGATCTATTTACTGTGTGTGTGTGTGTGTGTGGCAAGATAAATGTCCAAATACTCTGGCATTAAATAATATAATTCAGTGACTTGCAGAAATCATGATCATTACAAATATATATTTTGATTATATTGGACAAGCTCAAATTTTCTTGCATTTAAAACTGAGGGCAAGTAACAGTAATCCCAAGTGATAAAAGGTGCACATTGGAAGCAAAAGATGTACATTAAATTATTTAGCTCCTGAGGCACATTTTAGACGTAAATTTCATCCTTCACAAGGAGCAGATTGATTAGTTGTTGTGCACACCTGCAACAATAGACTCTTGCTCCTCAGGTATCTTGGGGAGCACAAATCACGTTTAATTTTTTTAATAATTTTTATAGCTAACGGTGTTCGTGATTTGATACTTGTTTAGATTAGTGTTTTCTGTCATCATGAATACGCTGTTTTGTGTGGATCATAATTACATGCTTGTATGAATTCAAACTATATTAGATTGCCTGATCCTTGCTACTTGGATTGATGAAACTTCACCGTACTGGACGATAAATGTTGTCTAGGGTATGTTGTCCTCACTAGTCCATTTATTACTTTTGTCAGAAAAAAATGAACTACCTTCAAACTTTGAGCCGAGATATTATAAAAGAAATTTAAGATAACATTGGACGAGTTTAATTTGATTTGACTTATTTTCTAAGCTCAATCCATTATCCGGATCCCCCCATTTTGAGTACTAATTGGGTCAGTTCATTTAACTTGTCTGACATACCTTCTGCTAAGATATATATGGTAGTGATCTGCTAAACCCTGGGATGATGCCTAAATGACAAATTGTTCACATTGTATCAGGGTGACGAATAACCGTCTATATTTTTGAGGAAAGAAGTAAATGTTGGTCTCATTGACAGCAATAGGAATCTTTATTTTAAGATGGATGAAAAACTGCTACTTTATTACCACCATTGAAAGATCTTTGCCATTTGTAGTCGGAATTTACAGATAATTCCTGTTCAATTATTTATTTGGCTTCAAGGTAAAATTGAAAGTGCTGGAAATTTGCTTCTTGAACAGTAGCACATGAAAGTGCATACTAGTAGTCTGAAGTCCAAAGAGTGTGTGTGTGTGTGTGTGTGTGTATAAAGAGGGAGGGCAATAATGTCCATGATTTAATTTATTCCATGCGATATATCTGTATATTCAATAGTTCTTCAGATGTTGAAATGACTTTTTCGGTGTATGAAATAAGGATATTAAAGGAAAACATGGAACTCAATCAGACAGTTATTTGAATTTACATATATTTTTCCTGGGCTCAGAACAGGTCTCAGCCTGAAATTTTATATATATATATATAGAGAGAGAGAGAGAGAGTGTGTGTGTGTATAGAGAGAGAGAGAGAGAGAGAGAGAGAGAGAGAGAGAGAGAGAGAGAGAGAGAGAGAGCTGGGCATCGCTAACGAATTTGAACTTCTGCTATCACAAATCTGCTAACTTATTCCATATATAACTTTCATAGTTGCAATTCCGCAAATTTTGAGATTTAATTTAAATTGTAATCGAAGATCCGTTTATCGCAAATAGCTACACAATATTTGCAGTCTTTCGCCACAAAACTTGACACTGCAAACGCAAACCGCAAACAAAAATTATAATATCAATAGTTCTTGAATCTCTTTTTCACTCTATTTGTGACGTAATGCTGTAGCTAGGCATTGACCATACATACGCTACTGCTACTTCCAGTATGGACGATTTGTAATCATACTAATTAATTGGTAATAATCTGATGAGCATCTATTTTAAACTTATTTTTAGTGAAAGGACCAAAGTTCATCCGTGTGACTGCCACAACTAAATTTATATTGATATGCCCTATCCTTCAAAATACTTATTATGATGTTTATAATAAGATCCCCTGAGAGGTTTATGTAAATATTATTTGTGTAAAAAAGTGGAAAAGGCAACAACTAAAAAAGTTTTGAAGTTAATCAGGTTTTATTTTAATATTTGAAATATCAATCAGATTGAGACTGTCCAGGCTGAACTGGGTTGGCTCCTCCACGTGTTAGCTGAGGTTAGCTGAAGTAATACCGCAAACGCTAATCCGCAAATGAGTTGGAACTACCACTATTGCGGATTTGCAGTTAGCAGAAGTGCCCAGCACTGACGTGTTATCGGAGGTTAGCGAAAGTAATACCGCAAATGCTAATCCGCAAAATAGCGACCTTTTTGTCGCAAATGCAAATCTGCAAATGAAATGGAACTTCCGCCATTGCGGATTTGCGGACTAATTAGCGGAAGTGCCCAGCACTGAAATATATATATCCTATATAATATTTACACTGGTGGGCACGGTTCCGCTAATTAGCGAAGCTAAGTTTTTTGTTAGCTGATTAGCGTTTTCGCTAAGTTTGGAAACAGTGGACCGATTACCTTCCGCTTAATGTAGTTCCTCCTCCGCTAACTTTAAGTCTACTAAAAAAATCATACAGATTTGTTCTTGTCCGTTGTGGGCAGACACAGCACCAGTTGAACCACATGGCGCAATAATTCCAGGGCTTCCACTTTTGTGTAAATTACACGTTAGAGTAGGGTAATTGGACAATTATAAGGGAAACTTTTTGATGTTTTTGGGTAATGCATCTTCCATTTCCAACAAAAGTTAGCGGTTAGTGTTAGCTTCCATTAATATCTTTATCAATTTAGTGGTTCACCGTAAGTGAAGCTAACTTTAGTTAGTGGATTACCAGCTAGCAAAACTAACTTTTCGGTTAGCGGTGCCCACCACTTTACATATATATATATATATATATATATATATATATATATATATATATATATATATATATATATATATATATATATATATATATATATATATATATATATATATATATATATATATATATATATATATATATATATATATATATATATATATATATATATATATATATATATATATATAAAAGTTGAATATTCTTGCAATATGGCATTAGTATACACATGAAAGGTATATATATGATGAATTAAAGATTGTTTGATGAATTTCAATCATACAAGGTTGTTACTCTCAAGTAAAAATGGGTTTAGTAATATAAATTCAGTATTTGGAAATTATATTAAAAATTGTTAATCATTCATGGTTTAATTAAAATATGGAAATTACTTGGGTACGTTCCCGATGTCCAGTCGAGGCGTCGTCCTCGCCAAGCCTCCAGGGATGACTCCTGCCGTGTGTGTGTGTGTGTGTGTGTGTGTGTTGGGGGAGTTCCTGCAGTGTGATATTACTGATACCAGATGTAAATTTTTTACAGCATTTCAAGCTGGCTGTTTGCATAATCAATAATGTTAGGAGTATATATTTAAACTTGTGTTTTATTCAGTGATTTAGAAAATGGAATTGCATCGCAGATTTTGGAATGGATCAAGAAGTCTTGATTCAGTGCTGATGGGTTTTGTTATATTTTGTATGCAATAATGCTTTGATGTTTGTTCCAATGTTTTGTGAGTAGGTATTGATGTGGTAAGTTGTGAAGGATTTTTACTGACTGAAAATTAACAAAATTATTTTCTTGCTGCATTGAAGTGTTCAACATGACATCATTATGAAAAAGGCGAAATACCTTGCTTAATATCAGCGGTCCAAGGTAAACCACAACCACTATGTTATCTTTGTGCACCAGATGTCACTGTGCCTACTCCCTGGCAGTCTTAGCAGCATCATTGCATGCATTTTTGTACTGGACTTCGATTTTTCTCTTCAGTGTCGTCGAAGACAATGCAAGGTGAAGCAGAAACCTGTCTGGCCACTCCTCACGTTGGGTCTGGTCTGGCATTACATTGTTACATTTATAAATACATTTTCCACCATCTAGTGCACTGCTTGTTCGGGTGTCGCCGGGCCTTGTCTCGGGCACCACAGCCATGCCTACGCTAGGGCTGCTTGTCATCTCTCCTCTCGGGTGTGTCGGCAGTGTCCCTATACTGTAGCCGTGTTGGTGTCAGTACGCTCTATCACTGTCTGCTCACTGTGTCGTGCTTCACGACTCCCTTCTTAACATCTTGGATGTCAACCTGAAATAAACGACAGGAATGGTCCGCCGCCCCATCCTCCTGACAGGTCACTCCTGGGCAGCGGGCATTGCGTGCGGCCTGCGTGCATGACCCTAGAGCCCGCATACGTTCACACTGGGAATGCTCATCTCCACCATCATAAAAAACACACGTCTTGATATATATCCATAGATATATATATATTCCGTCTACTTCATGACTTTGATACATCTCTCGTCCTCCTGTGATTTACCCTTTATGGAAACAGAACCACTATTCTGAGAGTTCTCTGCTTCTGCTGCTAACTCTACCTTCTCTACATAGAGATAAAGTGTTCCTACTCAACATTTTAAGTATATCTTTACTGGTGCCGCACTTTGTGTGTACTCTCCTGTTCTGACTTTGTTACTAGAACAAATAAATGCTCAAACCTTGTGTTAAAATCTACTTATTCATTTATATATGATCTTATTCCTTAGTCTCTTGAGTATTCTATGCAAGATGATGCCTGGCAATTTTTGTATCCCTATTTTTTTATTTATTTTTTTATTTAACTTAGGTGTTTTGATTTAATTATTTTCACAAGAAAAACACAGGCTGATTCTTGCACAATATTATTTATAGTCTATTGCCCATTCCACCTCTGACTTTTCCTTTCTCTTTGTGTTTTTCAGAGGCTACCTGAACCCTGGAACAAAGGTAAACAGTCCACCATCACTCTCGCTCCCCTTGGCCACTCTTGATGCCTCCTGACCAAGTGTGTGACTGTCTGGACTCTGTTTCTCTTGCTTCCCTTCCCAACATGCTCAGTGTTCCAGCAGTCTGCTCCGTCTTATTCTACTTTAAGCAAGCACCATACAACTCCTCCTCTCATCTCAGACCATCACCACACTGCTCACCACACACCTCACCTCACCTCACCTCACCTCATCACGCACGGGTGTAGAGTTCCATATTTGTCATGCTGTGGGCATGTTGACCTACTTACCTGATATTTTTCTTAGGAATATGGATATCAGTCCATTTTATTGAGGGCTGTTATAATGTGGTTTTGTGTATTTAGAAATTTATAATAAAACCATCAACATGCATAACTTAGGGGGTTATGAATAGATAGTGTCATAAGGCGTGCTTTGCACAATTTGCATCCAGTGTGTGCAGCATCAAAGGTTTGACGCAGCTTAGTCACTAAGAACTATTTCTTAATATTAATGTCTTTTTTTAAGTCATGCATGCTATAATAGTTATGATTTTGATAAGTGTCCCCAGGTTAGCATGTAACTGATGGTCATGTATGCACGTGACAAATAGTGTTTTAAGCTGTTGCCTCCCCACCTCTGCCACATCGCTCGCTGTGCAGGCGTTAGCGGCACCTCGGGGCAAATTGTCCCCACGCGGCGTGCTTGTGCCCGGCTGAACCGATTATTGCCCGCGCCGTACCCCATACCATTCCTTGGCGATGGGCCGCGGAACTTTCAGGCGTTGGTATTTATGCCGGGATAGTAATAGTATACTTTTAGTGGTCCTGTTTCGATGCAGGACAAACTCTGCATAGAAGACTTACGGCCGTACCATAAAGCAATCTCTTCGACTGTTGAACCTCTTCGGCCCTTTTCTCCTGCCATAATACTCGAAGGTTTATTTTCCGGAGGGGAAGGGACCTTAAGGTGTTGGAGGGCGAAATTGTTGGGATCTGGCAAGGGGTCGAGATAGGCACATCTTCGTCAGCCCCTTGGCATATTTTATGCATCAATCCTGCATTTTTTCATTGATGTAGTAGTAACCGATCCAGGAATTATAATAAAACTTATTTGATCTAATATGAATCGGCAAAAGCTTTTAAATAAATGATTTAAAATGTAAAGACTTTAGGGTTGTATCATGATTTTTAACCCTTGCCTTGTCAACACACCTGCTTGATTAACTCAGGCAGGTAGTCTTTTGCTATAGCTCCGATGGGGCTTGATCACTTTTCTAACGGCTCCTTGCTTGATGGGATGTAACGAGGTTCAGAGAAGTGGTAGCGGCGGGCACGTGTGGACTCCTGGGTGGAGGGGTGGAAACACGGGGCCCGCGCAGGGATGCCAACCCTGTCACCCACGCTACGTACACAATTATACCTATATATTTACCATTCAGTCAACCATTTTCTTTGGTATAATCACCAAAGTATAATGATACTAATGCATGTAAAATGCTTCAATTATTAAGATTTTCATGTAGAGGTGTTTGCAGGGCCTACCAACCCAACTCGAAGAACCTCTAGCGAGGGAAGGGGTCGAGGTCAAGTTATAGTGCCCAACAGAAAGGGGACACCGTGTAAGGGAAGAGGAAGGTGGTGGGGGAGATGTATGGTACGGCCGTTAGTGTTTCTTCATAGCTGCATGAGCCATTTTAGAAGTTTTGCCTAATGTCACGCTACACCACCACCATCACGTTGGAATCCATCACTACCATTACTATTTTTTTATTTTTTTTATTTAAACAGAGCCGAAAGTTAATTTGCTGTGTAGTTCACTTTTGCATTCATTATTTATGGGTTTTATGTGGTTAGATTATCTTGTTTAGCTTTGCATTAATTTATTCAACTGATATTGTTTCGATAATCATAAGTCAACACTTGCATTTATTTACTTATTTCTCGGACCTCCACTTCACTGCTAGAAATGACAGATTTTTCATTATTGCCTTTCATTATTATTATTGTTTGTTTGTTTTGTTTCATCACCTGTTTCCACCTGAGACATGAACCTACGCGACAAACCCTTCCCATGGTGGCTGTTGATCCTCCTAAATTCGTAGCTTGTTGAGAGCCTCGCCGACGTGAAATGTGTGTGTTGAATTGGTACATCTTGGCGTATTTCCAAAGCACAAAGCCCTTCCTTCGCTTCCACGGTATTTCCATATTCACCAATTAATTCTCTCTCTCTCTCTCTCTCTCTCTCTCTCTCTCTCTCTCTCTCTCTCTCTCTCTCTCTCTCTCTCTCTCTCTCTCTCTCTCTCAGATTAGCTTCATTTGCATTAATGTTAGTAGTTCCTTTTCAGACTTGTCAAGAGCAACGGCTGTGTGTGTGTGTGTGTTCATGTTTCCCTCTCGCCTGTTGTTCTGAGATGGGCACAGTGCTCCTCTCTAGCGATGAAATTTACCCATTGTATCAAACCGGCGGTAATTTTGAAGTCCTCCTCCAGCTCTTTAGCCTCCATTTCCTTGTACCTTACCATCGTATCCTTCCTTGGTTCCTTCCCTCCATCGCCTTCAGCTCTACCTCTCTCCTTTCTTTACCGTTCTTGATTCCTTCCTGCCTTCCTGCCTCCCTCTCTAAACACTTCGACTTCAGCTCTCAGTTTCATTCCTCCGCTTTTGTCTCGCAGCCTCATTATAGTTTCTCCCGCCGTGTAGCAGTGTAGCGGTCTTTCCATCGAGGTTTTCCTGCTTCTCATCAGCCTCAGGTTTATTCGTCCTCCCATACTCGGCACGGTTCTCAGTATGCGCAGTTCTTAGTAATACAGATGTGAACCTGAATTAATATGACCTGATTTTATAATGAGATAACGTATAGGGGTAGAAAGGTAAATACTTGGGTGTTCGTGTTTTTTTCATGTTTCTCAATTAATGGAGAAGGAAGAGCACGTGCCGTTATCACTCGCCAGACACATAAAGAAACAAACACGGCATCAATCTAAAAAAAAAAAAGTCATCCTGCATTACATCACCACCACATCACAGTTCACAGTCTCTTCCATCATACTGGCGGCGGCCCTTACCTCCCCTCCCTCTCACACCGCCATCACCTCGACCTCACCTTTTATCTCAGGTATCTTCTCGTCTTGCTCTCTCCCCTTTTCATGAGCATCCCTTTGGTAGTGGTGGTGGTGGTGGTGACTCAAGCGACGATGTGGTCTTGTAGCGTCTAGAGGGAAGGAAAGCAAGGAACAGGAGGGAGTGAGGCGTAGGGGAAGGGGGCGAGGAGGGGCTCTCACTGGGTCTGCTTTGTCCTCTTTGTCCTCCGTGTCATTGCCAGTCTAGCCCTGCCCTCCTTTCCCTATGCCACCCCTTCGTCCTGGCGGCTCCCCCCTTTCTTTAGTCGGTGTAGGTAGAATCTTGCCTCCCTTTTTCCCTCCTCCTAGTGTGATGTTCCCTCTTCACCCTCCTCCCTCTCATCGCTACCTCTGCCTCCTCCTCCTCCTCCCCCCTATGCTTACGTGTAGTGAAACGTGCAAATTTCAATGCGTTGGGGCCTACCTATACTCTCTACCTGCCTTATTTGCATGTATCGCGTGCAGGTGACCCTTCTTCAGTAGGGAGCGCTGAAGGAGGTAGAGGGTAGGCGTGGCAAAGACAGTGTTTGTTTACCTGTACTGCCATTCTGTCTGCCCCATCCCTAATTAGGTGGAAGTAGGTGGACGCGTTATTTAGTGCCCTTACATCATCCTTTCCTCTTCCTCCTACGTCTTGTATCTCTCTCCGTTTCAAAAGTACCATTTCAGTTACATTCTATCTTCTCGTCCCCATTAAGAAAAATATTTGTGTACCCTCTAAGTAGGTGGACACATAATTTGATACCATTGCGGCATCTCCTTTCTCCTCCCACTTGCTTTATTTTTTGCTATTTCGAAATAATTTCCCCAGCAGCATTCATTCGTTTTATTATTTAGTCTATCATCTCGTCCCCTTGGAAATTTTCCTACTGTCATTTCCCCGTTCTCCCTCCCCCCTCATCCCTTTAGTCTGTAGATGCATGTATTGCCATATCCTTGTGCGTGCGTCACCAAGGCCATCTTGATGGCCTTGGCGTCACCCATTGCCCGGCTGCCCCCTCCCCCCCTGCACCCCTTGACGTCTCCTTACGCTCTTATACGATGCGATGCTGTCCCGGATGCCCTTCAGAGTGGTGGTGGTGATGAAGATGATGGTAATGGTGGTATATAGCGTTAAAGGGAAAGTTGTGTTATTGTGTATTCTTAATATTCTTAGTGACACGATGCGGCACATTCTGAGGCTTCGGCTGAGAGAGAATAGGCGTCACGATTATTTCATTTATTACATATATACGTTTTCGCCTTCAAGGAAGCGGCGTTGTTTATGTGGTAATGTTTATCCTTTTGCGTCGGAAGTTCGTGTTGCCATAATAGTAAGCTTCATGTCCCCTTGCCATTTATTTATTTATTTCAGTGCTTTAAATGTACACGAGTCTTATTATTCTTGTTCTTTTTCTTGTTCTCATTACAACTTGGCGGTGAGGGTGTTCATTGCCACTAAGTTAGATTGGCCCCTTATTTATTTATTTATTTATTTGTTATTTGTATCCACGTTCACTACTAAGAGTTTACCGCATATTATTATTGCGGGAGGTTTGGTTCGGCTATAAGCGTATTAATGCTCAGTGATGCCAGATACAGCATACATTCATATCCCCTGAAAGAACCGTAACTCCTCGATAGTCTTATTAGTCTATATTGATCACGTTCAGATTTATAAGTGTTTTCATGGAACGTTGATAAGCATACATTCAAGTCTCCTAAAATTAACCAACTCCTTTTCTCTCGATCTCGTTTAGTACCAAAAGTTGTAAATTATTATGAAAGGTTGGGGATAACATTTTTTTTTACTCTGCGTTTATTACTTAGATACACGTTTACTAATGGTTCTCCCGGAAGATTAGATTAGGTAAGGGTAAGGCAAGGGTGTTACGTGTTCCCCTTCATCTTTCCTTCCTTCCCCGGCGGCCTCGCGGAAGCTCCAGCCCGGGTTTGGCCCTTGCTACCTCACGCCCGGTTAAGCCCGCGTGATATATGGCGACAATTTTGATAGACCCCGGGAAAGTGGAGTTTTTGTGCCGCTGTAAACTGGCGATAGTGTTGGCTGGCCAGGTGGGAGGGTGGGGGGAGAGAGAGAGGAGGGGGAAAGGTGAAACTGAGGGGTGGATTGCTTTGCCAACCTCCCTCACTCTCCCTCCCACCCTAGTCTTCTCCCTCTCCTCTCCCACCTACGTCCTCTCCCCTCTTTCCCTCCCACTTCCACCAACTCCTCCCCTCCCTCTCCTACCTTCTCCCTCTTCTCCCCTCCCCTCCCCTTCCTCTTCCTCTCCCTCTTCTCCCCTCTTCTTTCTCTTCCTCCTCTCTCTCCCGCCTCGTAGAGAGAGAAAGAAGACTTGGCCGGCATCATTCTTTGTCCTGGGCGTTGCAACTAATACGGCGTCGCTTGCTAATGCGAGGTGGCCTAAGCGGCGTCCTCCTTTGTCTTGTTTTTTGCCGTCGTATATTACCGGAGGCGTGTGTGAGAGAGAGAGAGAGAGAGAGAGAGAGTTGTTTTGATTAAGACTTCGACGTTTCCTCTTCTCTCGCTCTCCCCGTCACCTCGATGCCTGTCAACTGTCGATCTCTTAATTGTTTTATGGGAGCAGAAGGGAGGAGGAAGGAAGCGACGACGCACCGAGGGCCATAACAACTTAATCCAAATGGTGTGTGTGTGTGTGTGTGTGTGTGTGTGTGTGTGTGTGTGTGTGTGTGTGTCTCCACTTTTGAGTATTACAACCAGGAAGTACTATGACGAATACACACACACACACACACACACACACACACACACACACTGTTGTTTACATCACGTAGTCATGCCAACGAAGCTCGAGCAGACATCGGCCTTCCTCCTCCTCCTCCTCCTCCGTCAAAAGTTCCTCCTCGTCCTCCTCCTCCTCTTCCCTTGACTGATGACCTACATGACCGCCATTCACGCCCCTCTCCTCCCCCCTCCAGCATCCCCCTCCTCCTCCTCACTCACCGCCTTTTCATGTGACCATTTCGCTATGAATTTACGACGCTAGATGGACGGCTTTGCATTGTTCGCTCTTCCTTAGAGAGAGAGAGAGAGAGAGAGAGAGAGAGAGAGAGTTTACGTTTGTTTTTATCTTAACTAGAGAGCGGGTGCCATGTTTCCCATCTTTGGCACGTCGGTGAGGGTGGGTTAGAGAGAGAGAGAAGGGGGGGGGGGGTGCTGTATCTCTATTTGCGCATTAGCTTACCGCCGGAGTGTGAGGTGAGGCGAAGTCACTTTATTATCGCTAGTCCCTTCACTTCTTCAGTCGAGACCCGCGCCGCGTGTCAGACCTGCCAGCTAGCCAACGAGCCAGTCAGCCAACTCTGCCCGCTCTTAGATTGCTTGTAATAATGAGGTGCCGGCCGGAGAGTAGTAGGTGGAGGGGGAAGGGGAGGGTAGTAGTGGTGGTGGTGGTGGTAGTTGCGTAGCGGTGGTGGTGTTAGCACTGACAAATGAGGGGAACAATGGTGCTGCCGGGTAGCATGTTACGGGCGCCTCGTTAACTCTCCCGGCCAATTAATCAGGTTTGGTGTATATTGCCTCGCGAGAAACGACGACGACGAGGAGGAGAGAGGGTAGGGAAGTATCGTTCCTGGTAGTGATAGGAGGCTGGGTGTTGGTGGAAAGACGGAGTGAATTACGAGAGAGTGGGAGAGGGAGAGAGAGACGGAAGAAGGCGATTAGTAATGAGGCATAAGAAAAGGCGAGGATACTAAGTAGTGCATTAGTAGGAGAAGCAGGAGGTGGAGGAGGGAGGATATGTGAAAGGAAGGCTCTGGGGTAAAGGAAGGAGAGACTGGTGGAAGTACTCGCTAGGAAAGTAGGAATGAAGGGTGACAGTAGAAATAGGAGGTAGGATAGAAGGGAATGGTTGATGGGGTAAGGAAGGAGGGAGAAAGGTGAAAGTAAGAGTTAGGAAGGAACGAATGAAGGGTGATCTAGTATTAGAAACAGGAGGTAGGTTAGGTGAAGGGAAGGAGGGGGAGAAGGGAGAGTAAGCGTTAGGAAGGAAGGAACGAATGAAGGTTGATTTAGTAATAGAAACGGGAGGATGAAGAAGTGGGAGGTAGGATAGGCTTGAAGAAGGAAGGAACGAAGGGTGACTTAGTAATAGAAACAAGAAGGAAGCGGTAGGAAAAAGGATAAGTGAAGGAAGGGAAGGCATGGACAGTGAGGAAAGGAGTAAGAGAAAAAGTAAACGCTTGGAAGTAATTGAAGAAAGGGAAGGGATGGGGAGTGAGGAAAGAAGGAGTAAGAGAAAAAGTAAACGCTTGGAAGGAGTGAATGAAGAGTGATTTGGCTTAACCTCCTTTCTTTTCCTTCATCCTGGAATAAGGAGAAAAGGGGCGAGTGGGGGGGGGGGGGTGCAGAACGGCGGGTAGGTAAGCGGGTTAATGTCTTATAAAGGCAACAAGACTGATCACCTTCCTGCCGCTAGACGCACGCTTCAGCCCCCCGCCCCCCTCTTACCCTCACCCTCAACCCCCTTCCTCACCCCCCAAGGATAATTTGTGCTGGCAATTATCATGTTTACGTTCAGGCCGAGGGGGGCATTAGCAGCCGGAGAAACGACCCGCGCACGGAAACGTAAAGAACTCGGCCAGACAGAGAGGGAAGGGGAGGGGGAGGGGGGTGGTAAGTAGAGCGGGCACGGCAGGCTTAATGACATGTTCGCGGGTAATTAGTATGTTGAACCCGACACCAAGCCGCCGGATAATAATAATAGTAATGATAATGACTGGGGGGGTGGGGGGGGGATGTGGAGTGCTATTGCCATGGGTACGTAGCTCAACCCATCATCATCATCATCACCACTAAGTTTTTCCCTGTCCCTATTAATATATGGTTTGTATGTGGTTGTATTTAATCTTTGCTTAGCGATGGTGTTTTCCGATCCTGGTCTTACTGTTCTAAGGTAGGAACGGGGAGGCCCATACTTTTGTTTTCCATTCCTTTTAGTGAGTGGTTGGTATGTGGTTTTAAAAGGTTAGGAATGTTTCTAAGGTAAATTATTTGTGTCAAGCTTCACCCTGTCAGTTTTTCTGTCTTGTGTTTTAAGGTAAGAACGGAAAGACCCATACTTTTTATTCCCTTTCCTTTTGGTAACTTGTTTGTATGCGGTTATAAAAGGTTAGGAAGGTGTCTTGAGTTGAATTATTTGCGTCTAGTTTGTCATTCTTTGAGGTCCTTCCGCTTAGTGTTTTAAGGAAGAACGGGAAGGCTTTAGAACACGTGGGAGGGAGGGACAAGAACCGGTGTGTAGTGCAGTGGACCGGCTTTCTAGGACAGGGAAGGGGAGGGGAGAAGGGAGGGAATGGACTGGACACGTGAGGGGGACAGTGAGCAGTGTAGCGGACCCAGACGTTTTGCGGTAGGGGTTGGGGGCGGGGTGAGGGTAGGTAGGGGCGGAGTATACTCTGGCCCAGGTGAGCGGCGCCGGTAAGGTCAGGTGGCACAGAGCGGCAGGTGTGCGGGGCCGGGTTTTCTGCGGCACTCCAAGTATGGTGTGCCGGGCGTTGACCTGCCCGGCACCCGTGTTGCTGGAGCTGTCTCACACCCACTCACACATGCACACACGCACCTACAATGCACATTCAGACGCACTTGCTGAGTCATGTGTGTGTAGCACTATTTGTGAGGGAGTTGTTAGGTGATGTTGCTGGTTTTGCCTTGCACACAGAATACGTACATATGCATACGGTACACACATTCTTATGCACGTGCGTAGTCATGTGTGTGGAGTGGTAGTTGTGAGTTAGGCTGCTAGTCGTGTCAGTCTTGGGAATTTGAAGTCTTATTAAAAATAATAAGTTCTTGAAGAAAAGTGGGAAAAAACTTTATTCGTGGACTTTTTTGTTAGACTGCAGTCGTGGAAAAATGATAAAATGAGTACTTGAAGAAAAACTAGAAAATCCTCATTCAGGGACTTCTTTGGGCGAAAGCCGACACATACATTACGCAAATCATGAACCTCATTAGTAGAAGGTGACTCCTCCTCCTCCTCGTCATCATCATCCTCCTCCTCCGTCTAATGATCCTTCCCTGCCCTCCGGCCCCATTAACTTGGCCTTGTGGTGGTGTATGGTTGTACTTTGTGGTAAGGAAAGCGTCGGAGTATAATTAATTCGTGTCTAGCGTGTCCTTTTTGTCTTAAGTTACCAATTTTAAACCCTCTTGTTTTATTATATAGTCAGGGCGTGGAAGGAGAAAGAGGTGATGAAGTTTTAACACGAATGGTTGTTTTTAGTCCTTGTTTAATAGTGTTTTAATTTGAAGCAAGTGAAGTTAGCTCACGTCAGGTTGTTTATAGTTCTTGATTTGCATATAGTGTCAAGGAATCAAAGGTTGGGTGAGATATGAACATTTCTAATATATAATTTTTCCATAGGTTAATCGAATCTTGTTCTTAGTGTGTCAAAGATCAATGTTAACCTGTCAGTTTCCCATGTGCTGACGTATCCAGTCCTTTTTCTGCATTTTAAAGCATCAGTTCTTGTTTGGTAGTGTATTATAGGATCAATTCTTGTTTTGTTGCGTTTTATAGCATCATATTCATTTTGTAGTGTTTTAAGGCAAGGAAAGGGTGCCTCAGTACAGGATAGTTAGTGGTGGTGGTGGTAGTAGTGTGGTGATGATGGTGTTGGGTCATGTGATGCAGGCAGGGCGAAGTGTCAAATGAACAAGTGTGGTCTCATTTTGTCACTCGTTATAACCAGTCCTTGCTTTCTAGTGTGTTAAAGCCAGGAAAGGTTGGCTCAGTACAGGGTGGTGGTGGTGGTGTTGGGTCATACCGGGCGGGGCGGGGCGGAGAATGGCATCACCCCCGCTTATATGTTCTGGTGACGTCACTACATCCGGGACTTACCCCACCCGCGGCGCCTCCATAATAGGCATACCACGTGCCCGCCCATTCACTACTGCCAAAAGAGAGAGAGAGAGAGAGAGAGAGAGAGAGAGAGAGAGAGAGAGAGAGAGAGAGAGAGAGAGAGAGAGACGTATCTTAGTCTTACTCTCTTCCTTTTTTTTTCTTCGTCTTCCTTTTTTTCTTCCTTATCGTCCGTCCGTCTGTCAGGAGTACTGCGTCGTGTTTATTGGTTCAGACTCGAAAATCGTCGCTGTGTTTGTTTTTGTTTATTTTTGAAGACGAAAACAGCAAGAAAGAAAATATCAGAAAAAAAACCCACAGTGACTTCCTTCCTCTCCATTTTCTCTATTCTGCAACCTCCATCTTCCTCCCCTTCTCCCTCTCCTCTCTCTCCCCTCATCTCTCCCCTCACTCCCGCCCCATTTTCTGTCTCCCGTGAGAGGGGACGAAGAAGGGGAGATGGCCCTGCCTCATTTGCCCTCATCTGTGGGCTTTAAACTTTTCAGCCATCCACCTTTTCCTCTTCCCTCTCCCACTCTTCCTCTCCCTTACCTGGCTGGCTTTCACGTGCATGTCTTTTTCTTTCTTTTTCTTGTCTTATATTTTTTTTCCCTCTTCTCTTTTATTTGGTTTCTCCTTCTGTTTGCTTAAGACTTTTTGTGTGTGTGCAAGTTTCCAGGTGTAGCAACGTGGAAAGTTTAACATGGGCCTCTTGGTAGATTTGTTTTTCCTTGTTCATCCTTATTGGCGGGCGTCTTGTACTCTTCCTGTTTGTGTTGTGTCTTATTAGTGTTTTCTGTATTGTATCTCAAGCGTTCATTTAGTAGCATTAGTTTATCTTCATTGTGGATGCTGCGTTAAGTGGTAAGGCGAATCGGTCGAGAATGATAGATGACTTAAGGAAAGGATATATGTTATTCAGGTAATTTAAGAAAAAAAGGGGACGTTTTTTTTTTACATATTGCGAAGAGAACATCTGTAGGTTGGTCTATAGCAATTTAAAGTACTGTGATTTCTTTCTCCTCCATTTGCTGTATTGAGCTATAGAAGGACGGGTTGGCTTGGCATGGGGCAGGTTTTGTATGTACAGTTTGTTTTATCTCCCAACCTGTAAGGAAGCATCATGTTCAGAATAACAATCAAGACCGCCTAGGATGATACGGATGACTCGGAAAGTAGAGGCGATGAGGGACGTGTATTATGTATGTCATGTCATCACCCCTCGGCTCCTGCCTGTCTCACTTCTCTTCCCCCTGTACTCCCTCTCTTCTCCCTCCGCCCACTCACATCCAGCCCCTCCTCAGTAAGAATAGCGGCGTCTCCCTCTCCTCTCTCTCCCCTTTGACCGTCCGCCCCTTGCAAGTGTCAGTCACATCCCCGCGCCTGTCCCACTCAGCTATGCACATGTCAGCCCTTCTGCGTCCTGGAAAAGTGCCGCTCTACCTTCCCCTTCCTCCCACCCTCTACATCCCTCCTTGCCTTGTCCTTGCTCCACCTCCTTTTTCACTTCCCTTCCATACCTCCTGCCAGAGTGCCGCTCCACCTCGGCTTGTATTTGCTCCGCCTCCCTTTCCCTCTCCTTTCATTGCTATCTACCTCCTGGAAATGTGTTAATCCCCCTTCCTCTCTTCCCTTTTACCCTCCACATTACTTTGTCCCTGCTCCACCTCCCTTATCCTTTGTCCTCCACCCTTCTTGCCTCCTGGAATAGTGTAGCTCCCCTTTACCTTTTTCCCTCACCTTCCTTGTCTCCCTCTCCTTGTCCCTTCCCCTTCTCTTTGTGACTCGTAGAAAGCTTGAGCTCTCCCCTCACTTTCAGCCCCTCCCCTTCACCCAATTCTCATAACTCATAGAATAATACCCCTTCCTCACTTCCTTCCCTAGTAATAGCGTGCTAGTTACAACAAAGTCACCTTAACCCCTCCCCCTTTCTCCCTCCCTCTCCTTCACTGACCTCCTCCCTTCTCCTCCCCCTCTTCTCCCCCTTACCCCGGCACTGCGTCTCCGGTTCGTGTGTTTGGCCAAGGGAACGCCGGGTCTCGCGGGGAAGAAAATACCGAACTCCTGTTGTTGTTGGTTCTTGAGCACAATGGATGAGGGTCCGAGAGGGCGGCCCCACGCCAATACAACGAACTCAGCCGCCGGCCACATCCATCCATCCCTCCATCCCACCCCGAGGCCAGGGACGTGGGGGGTGGGGGGGGGGAGCTCGTGTGGAATAGCTTGCCTCAATGGGATTCTAAATTGAGGAGGCTGTGGTGTGGGCCGTCTCCCTTCTCCCCGTCCCTCTCCCCTGAACCGCCCACCCCCGCCCCTTTCCCGAACTCCTTGTGTTGTCCTTCTCCCTCAGTTACCCCCAGCCCGCCCTCTGCTGTCCTGTGTCCCCTCAGCGACGTCTGTCATACTCCGTCTCTTCCCTTCACCTACGTCTCCTCCTCCGCCTCCTCGTCTCCCTCTCATGACCCCTCTTATCACCTCATGTACTCCCTCACATATACTCCCCCTCCTTCTCCTCTTCCCCCAACTCCTTATCTACTCTTCCATTCTCCCATGTACTCTCCCTCCTCCTCTCATGTACTCTTCCTCCCACCACCTCCCTCCTCCCCTTCATACCAGCCTCTCCCCGTCTCTCCATTATCTCCTCTCACCACCCCTCCCTTCCCCTCACGCCTCATCCCCTTAAAAACTGAAGACCTCTATTTAAATCTACACAATGGAGGAGTTTTCATGTGGAGGGGAAGGGGGGGGGGGTCGAAGAGGAGGGGGATGTTTCAGGACTGGGTTTCGATCTTTCATTTTTTCTACTTCCCTCCTTCCTCCAAGCGATATTGTTAGTCTGGTGGTATCGCGTGATGGTCCGTGTTTGTTGAGTGTTTTATTATTCATACGGCAGAGCTCTTTGCCTTGTCCGTGTGTGTGTGTGTGTGGGGGGGGCTGTTGTGGTGTGGGCCCCCTTGTAATGGTTTTATTTCTGCTCTTCCCTGGTAGCTTTTATTGATGTTTCGATGTGCCGCGTCTCTTGGTGCCTGTTTGGGTCTTTCCACACGCGTTGTTAAGTCAAGATAGGAAGGAAGGTCGCTGTTATTGATGTTTCGATTTCTTACGTCATTTGGTGGTCATTTTTATTCATGTTGTTAGTACTTCGCGGTGTTAGTGAGAAGAGGAAGGTTAAAAATAGAACTGCTGTATAAAATCGGTAAAAAAAAAGATACAGGAGTGACAAATGCTAGTGACAAGCCGTTACAACCCCATCAACTGAACTTAATTGGTGTTTTTTTATTTTTTATTTTATTCGTATTGTAGTATTTCTCGGTGTTAGAGAGGAAGGTAGCGGAGGTGCTGTATTTTTATTCGCATTGTAGTACTTCGCGGTGTCAGTCAGGCTAGGAAGGTAATGGTGGTGCCTATTCTTCCGGGCTACTATTGACATGAGTGTGTGAATCTGGCTCCATCGCGTGTGTTTGCCCCGTCAGCAGTATGCCCCTTCAGGCTGCCCTTATCGGTGGCTTCCTGCTTTTCATACCCGGCGGGGCGTTATGCCAGGCGTCGCACCGCACACATACACCTCCTTCCCCTCACTCCCTCCTCCTTGGAACGATAATGATGATAGATCACAGGCGGCGCGGTTCCCCTCTCGTCGTTAAAATTCAGATTCTGGTTTATGGTCGGCCTGCGTGATAAACGAAATGTCAATCCAGTCCTCCTTATCTATCACTCAACGGGCCGGAGCGTCAGCCTGAGAGAGGGGAAGGGGATGCTGGGACTGGCTGGAGATGGTCGTGACGGAGATGACCGGATGGGGAGATAAATGTCTTTGCTTAAACTTTCACCACCAACACCATTCTTGCCTATATGTTATCGCTCACGGCATCGGGAAAGAGGTGAAGGGGAGAGGATCGAGGTTTGGGTCCTGGCTGGTGTTGGGTTCTGTTTGTCTGTCGTCTTGTATTTACCCACCCACCCTATCTAACCTCCTCCTCCTCTTATGTACGTGTTGTTATCACTCACAGCATCCGGGAGGTGATGGGGAGAGGTGTTGTAGTACTTGTAGTTATCGGTCTCTCTGTCTCCCCTTCCACACACACTTCCTCTTCACGCACGTTTCCATGTCTCAGGCCTTTGATGTTGATTCTTGTCTTGACTCCTGATGGCTGGCTGGCTGGCTGGGTGGCTGACTGGATTCTAGGGTTTGTGAAGGTATTAGTTTGTTTTAGTGGTTACACGGAGAGTTAGTGTAATTTAGTGTGCTGTTTACCACTTCTATAAACTCGGGGAAATTTGTGAGGTAGTGTTGAGCTTGGGAGGTGGTGGTGATAGTGATGGTTGTGGTGGTTCTGCCTGCCTCCCCTTTCCCCCTACCCTGCCCTACCACCCTCGTTGTTATTACGTTCTCAAGTGGCGTCGTGTGACTTCTGAAGACCAAGGAGGAGGAATAGGAGAATGGAGGGAAGGAGGGAGGAGGAGGAGGAGGAGAAGAGGAAGCGTCAGTGTTATGAGTGTGTGGGTGTTTGCATGTGGTGGGGGAAGGATGGGTGAGGAGGAGGAGAGGGGGGAGGAAGGGGAATGTTTACACCGCTGTTATTGGCCTGTCTCGCCCGATGATAGAGAACTGTTTTGCAAGGCCGGGCGCTGCTGGTGTGTCCCGTCCCAATCCTGTTCTGGCACCTCCCCCCCCTCCCCCCCCCCTTCTCATCGGTTTATCTCAATTTCTCATCGTCTCTCCCTCCCTTTTCGCATTTTATCCTCACACCACTTCCCTCCTCACACAGCAATCTCCTCTCTTTCACCAGTTTCATTACAGCGTCCCTTACCTCCCTCCTTTCTTCCCCTTACCACCCTTCCATACCGTTCCCTTCCCTGTCAGTGCCGTGGGTCGCTTCCTTGCTTGTTGCCTGTACGTGAGGGCAGGGGCAGGGGCAGGGAGGAAGGGGTCTTGTTGCCAGAGAGAGGATAGGAGACAAATTGAAGCATGAAGCCAACGGGTCAGTGGGTAAAATCAATTAATTCATCAGGGAGGTTTTTATGGCTGTTGGCTCGAGCTGGGAGAGGAGGGGCGGTGAGGTGTAGAGAACGGGGGAGCGGCAGCGAGATGAGGGTGACCAAGCCTGAGATTCTATTAAGACGGAGTGGGCGTCGCTTGTCATCACGGGGAACGGCCGTCATAGGGCGATGAGGGAGTGGTGTGACGTAGGGAGTGCCGAGCTGCCCAATCTACCCAGTGCCTTGCTCCATACTGGCCAGCAAGCCCTTGAGAGAGAGGCAGATACACTATGTACATCAAGATTAATCGTATAGCAAATCAAAGCTATGGGAGTTATCGGCACTCATATATGAAGACGTATGGAAAATTTATTGGATTTCTTACGTTGATACTGTGAAGTGAATTACCCTGACTTGAATGCGATAGTGGGATAGAGCAAGGATGTTTATGGCGTGACCTCTTGTTTTTATTGAGATATGCCTGTGTTTATCGATTCCTCTAATTAGTGCTGAGTCAGTTGGGCGTTGTGTGCGTTTAACAAAGTGCGTGGCTAGGCCCTAGGAAGGCAGAGACTAAAGAAATAAAAATAGCAGGCATGTCCACTACAGCCAGCATGTGCGGATAGCCAGTTAATGGGACGTTGAAAGCGTCTTAATACGGTAGTGGCTAGAAGAAGCGGCTGTGGGTGGGAAGTCCTATTATTACTGGCACGGCAGGCTTCACTTGAGTCGTCCTAACTATTTTTTTTACCCGCACCCTTGGAGTCACGCCAAGGCTGAGGGTGTGAAAAAATAGCTTGAACATCACTTCTTTCTAACCCGGCTAAAAAAAATGTTGGTAGCTGTGTGTATATTTGGATACGATATATTGTTAGTGTCCTGAGTGCATGTGCGTTTGTGTGTGTGTGTGTGTGTGTGTGTGCATTAAAGTCAAGGTGGTGATGATGATAGTAGAATGAATAGCAGTGAAGTCGGTCTGTATTTCTCTTTAGGTCATTAAGTGTTGATGTATTAACGTGACGGACTCGTAATGCCGCTCTTTAATTGACATGTCACGGAGTTCTGAATTGTTTCCGCCGGCTTGAGAAGAATTAATGAGACGTCCTTTTGTGGTGGTGATGCTTCGTGTTTGGTGGTGGTGGGGGTGGTGGAGAGCCGGAAGATGCATGAGGGCAGTGAGCGTGGGAGAGGAGGGGAGAGTGTGCGATGGGCGTGGCTCGGTAATTAATGATGGATTAGGTCGACACAAAGGTTGGTGATGGGGAGGGATACAACAGCAGCCTCCCCCTTTATCTCCCCTCTCCCCCTCACTCACTCAGTCTCCCCTCTTTCACTTAACATCTCTTCCCACGCTCTGGATCTGATTCCCTTTATGTCTATTCATCACTATATATTTTTTTCCCTCTATGAATGTATCTATTGGCCGCTGTCTACCTCCCTATATACCGTACTTTCTACTTTTTCCTCTCCTTGTTTATCACTCCCATCTCTTTCCTCCCTCTCCCTGTCTCCCTCAAAGCTTTTAACATGGATGAATATATATCGAGGTCGCTCCATGTACGTTTAATTTGTCAAAGTCCCCCGTTTTTATAAATAATCCATTACCGTGTAGCGATCCTGAGCTGTCCTTTGATTTGTTAGAATGTCACTTTTCCCCTCCCCTCATTTTTTTTTTTTTTTCCTCCCCTCCCCCTTCTCCCACCCGCCCAGAAGTTGAGCCTCCTCCATTCCGCTCTTTCCCATTAATTTGAATGGTAATGGAAATGAGGACGGCATGACAATGGGGGGGGATGATTAAGGCGATTATACATGCCTTGCCCGCCTGTCTGTCTGTCTGTGGGTTTGTTTGGGTTAAATTATGAGCATTATTTGTTTTTGTGGATGAAATGTCTGCACTCGCCACCATCACCACCACCACTACTACTACTACTACTACTACTACTACTACTACAGTCCTTACTATTACTACCACTGTCCCTAGTACCATTCTGCTGTCGCTATTACCATTACTACTGTCCCAACCACAATGACTACTACTATTACAACAACTACTTGCTATTTTTTTTCCATTTTTCACGCCTGGCACTCTTTGTTTGTCCGTTTTTATCACTTGTCATACTACTTCCGCTTCTCTTCCTGCCCTGGCCTCCCCCCTTCCCTCTCCCCCCACCCTGGAAGCTAAATAATAATTGTATCGTGCCGCGAGGTGACGCCGATGGTTTTACGGGGACTTTGTCTTTGACGGCTGGTTAATTGGCGTGAGATTACCTGGGGTTGTTTACCTGTTGGGGACCCGGCCAGGACGTGACTGTTTGGCGGTGCTGGTGATTGTCCATCTATCCCCCTCCCTCCCCCCTCTTCTCCCTCCCCCCCTTGTTACCCCCCTCTTCCCTCCCTCCTACCCTCTGACACCCTTTTCCTTCCTTCCCTCTCCTTTTCTCTCCTACCTAGTGTTCCTTTCATCCGTTTCCCGGTTTCTCTCTCTCTCTCTCTCTCTCTCTCTCTCTCTCTCTCTCTCTCTCTCTCTCTTGGTAGGTAGGTAGGTAGTAAAGTTCTTTTTCAAGTTTCCTATCCTTCCCACTTTACTTTTTCTTTTTCTTCTACCTGTCACCTCTTCTTTCTTCTTCTCCTCCTCCTCCTCTTCTTCCTCCTCCTCTTCCTGCTACAACTCTTCCTTTCACTCATCAATTTTGACGTCTGTTTTTGACGAGAAATATTATTTCTCTCTCTCTCTCTCTCTCTCTCTCTCTCTCTCTCTCTCTCTCTCTCTTCAGTCCTCCATTTTAGACGCCTCCTATGTCTCCTCCCCTCGCCTTGCCCTCTTATCCTTGACAAGGCCCCTCTTCCTTTTCCCTCTTTCTCCTCCGCCTTCTCTTCCCTCTTCACCACCACCAGCACCACCACCCTCCTCCACCTCCTCCATTTCCTCACTATCTTCCTTCCTACTCAACTCACCATCAGCAGAAAGGTTTTGCTCCTCCTCCCCTTCTCCCCTCCTCCTCCATCCCTCACTCTCCCCTCGTCTCTACAACACGCCGCCCTTCCTTCCTTCCTTCCCTTCCTCCTTCCCTCTTTGCCTCGCCTCACCTCCCATTACCAAGTCCTCTTTGTTTCTCGCTTCCCCTCCCGCGCCCCTCCGCCCCTGGTCCCGTCCCTTCCTCGGCGCTGGATCGTATGTTGTTTTCCCGCCCTCCTACAGCTGTCGGGAGATGGATAGCCGTGCCCGTATTACGAAAGGGAAGAGGCCGAGGAGCAGGGAAGGTATACGGCTCCCTTGAGGTGTGAGTGTAGGTGTGGGTGTAGCAGAGAGCCCAGTCAACCGGGTTTTGGGTTCGAAGCTTCACACCATCACACCCAACCTCCGCGACCCGTCACTTAGGCCGGGGAAGGTTTGCAGGTGGCGACGATAGGCGAGGTGGTGGTGGTGGTGATGTTCGGCGGTGCAGAGACGGCGAAGGGAGAGAGGGAGGGAGGTGAACTGAAAAAGTGGTAGAAAGATTACCCTCCAGGGGATCGAGTGAAGGAAATGGGAAGGGAGAGAAGGAATGAAAGAAGGAGCTTTACTGGAGGAGGAGGAGGAGGAAGTGCGAGAGAATTGTGAGGCGGAGGAAGAGAAAGAGAATGAGTAAGTGTGAGGGGGAGGAGGAAGAGGACGGATGGGAAGTGAGGCTTGGGAGGAAGGGGAAGTGTGAGGCAGAAGCCGAGGAAGAGGAAGGGATTGGTGTGGGGTGGAGAATGAAGAGGAAGGAATAGAAGTGTGAGGCGGATGAGGAAGAGAAAGGGGTAGATAATTTAAGTGGAGGAGGAAGAAACAGGCATAGTGTGAGGCGCAGGAGGAGGAGGAGGAAGTGGAAGGAAGGCAGGTAGAGGAGGAGGCTCTTCGCTAAGGTTACAGTGACTCAAGACTCGCGCGGCGAGGCTGGTGCTTGAGAGGGAATTAGATCGAGCAAATTGAATTGCGAGCGGCTTAATTGTGATTCCAGTCCACTTGACGCACTCACAACGCGAGACTGAACCCGCCACGGGGCTCCTCGGCGTCCTGGGCCTGCACGGAGACACTCACAAGTCCCCGAAAACCCGTGAAAAACAAGCGCCATCTCCCACCTTGACACTGTTTAGGTGATCTGATGCCAGGAGAGCTTTTTATACCCTTTTCTGGCAGGTGGGAGGGCCGGGCCGTGCCAAGTGTAGGGGGCCGTCTGGGGTGCGGGCGGCGGCAACTTATCATAGCTCTGAGGCGGCCTGGTAATGTAAGTCTTGGGGCTCTGATAGCATGGGCGGCTCGTGTTACCTAGGCAGGGGAACGCAGGTGATATGTGGGAGAGGTGTGGCAGGGGAGGGCGTGGGGGAGGAAAGGTGTGGGTATGGATATGTATGTGTGGTAGGGTTTGTGTGGCATGGTTGGGGCGTGAGGGAGGAAAGATATGGGTGGGTGTGGTAGGGTTGGGACGTGAGGGAGAAAAGGTGTGTTCTGTGGTAGGGGTGGTGTGTCGTGCAGGGCGTTTTGCTTGCTCTCTTTCTCCGTCCCTCGTCAAACAACACCCACTGCCTCGTGTCTCGTGGGGAAGGGACGTGTTAGCCGCCTCCTTTTAAATTCACATGGGCGGGAGTGCTGCGCTTGGATTCCTGCCATTGTAGCTCCTCTTTTTGGTATAAAGACGAACATTGGACACACTTTCTGAAATGGCTGTGCGAGTGGGTGTTGAGCTGTCCACACACACTTTAAACACGTAACTTCTGTAATTTAATCATCTTTTTATGTTCAATGTGTCGACGAATCCAATATAATCTAACCTAACCTTACTCAACCCATACAAACAATTAACAAGTCCTATTTTCCCAATATCGTTGCTTTTTTAGTATTCATTTTAAAGAGACTAAACTAACCGATTGAAACCTAACCTAACACAAACACTGAACACACACAACAACCAATGTGCTGTGGTGTGCGTGTGTGTGTGTGTGAATATGTATCCTGACCTTTGCTTACTTTATCGTGTTATTTCTGGCTAACATTACCGGCCAGCACGTTACTCAGCAGGCACTTCCCTCCCTTTTGACACGCACGCACATCACACAACGTCACCTCCCTCACCTTAGTTCCCAGCAGTGCATGTTAGCCACCTCCCTCCCATGTTGGCCCTCCCTCCCCCATCACCCTCTCCCCTTCCCTCTGACTCACCTCCCCACTCCTCCGTCTCCCCCATGGTGTTAGGTAGGGAGGGGTCCGGTGACACACGACTCCCAACAGACGAGTCATGCGAGGGTAGAACACGACTCTGGGTCACCTAATATCAAGGCGTAGGACATGGGGATTGATTGGCGGGAGTGGACGTTACGTGGGTCGAATATAATTTTTGCTCTCCTATTACTTTTTCCTTTATTTTCTTCGTGTTTAAATAGTGGTTCTGTTTTTTCATGTGTCGTCTTTTCTTCCTCTTGCTTTTCGTGTTTTTAGAGAGTGGCCTTTTTTTTGGGGGGGGGGGGGGCTGCATAGTTCTGTTAATTGAAGGTGTGCTTGGAATACGATGATGATAGTTACCTGCGCATTGCGTCATTATCTCATTATAGCTCGAGCAAGGTATTTGGTTCTTCAGGTTATTATTGTATGCGTCGACACACACACACACACACACACACACACACACACACACACACACACACACACACACACACACAATAATGGCATCACGTAAAAACACCTCAAAAAAAGGATATATATGTGTGTGTGTGTTTGGACAAGAACACGGACGGGGATTGGGTGAAGGGTGAGGGGAGGAAAGGGAGGGGAGGGGAGTGAGGGTCCAGTGGGGAATGGTCCTTGTTCAACTTTATTGTTTCTATTAGCAAAGGGTGTAGGGAGAGGAGAAAAGAGGGGACAGAAGGAGGAGGAGGAAGGAAAGGGATCAGGTTGGGGGGAGTGGGCGGTGGACTAGAATAGAGGAACGAAAGAAAGCAAGAGATAGGAGAAGGGAAGGAAAAGACGGAGTAATATAATATACTTTTTAAGGCGGCCTGGAACAGAGGAGGAGGAGGAGGAGGAGGAGGAGGAGCCAATAAGAGGAGGAAAGGTGGAGCAACAAGTAGGATGGTCGCAAAGCCAGGGAAGGGAAGGGAAGGGAAATTCGGGGAGAGAGAGAGAGAGGGGGGGGAGGGGGCACTGAGGACGAAGAAAAGAAAAATAGTAAGGCCATAAAAATAAAGAAAGGTATACCGAGCGTCAAAAGCCGTGAAGACCTTGTTTAATGCAGGTATTAGCATGCAAGGCGCCGAGAGAGAGAGAGAGAGAGAGAGAGAGAGAGAGAGAGAGAGAGAGAGAGAGAGAGAGAGAGAGAGAGAGAGAATCAGTAGGGGTGGGAGCATGGGAGCCCTTAATACCTCCATGGGTGGGAGTATGAGTGGGTCGGTTAATAAGTGAGACAGACAGGAGGAAGAGGGAAGAAGACAAGACTAAGACGGAAGGAAGGAAGGAAGAAAGGATGGAGGGGATGAGAAGAGAGAAGGGAAGGGAGGGGGTAAAGGAGAAGATGGGGTTTTATTGTTCTATTACGGCGGAACAATGGATTTATGGGAAGCGAGGTTTAATTAAATTTGGGGGAGGCAGGTGCTAGGTGAGGGGCGAGACGGAGCGAGGCGCCAGTGTATGTAGGTGGCTGGGTTGCACAGGGATTCATCCATCGCCCCCACGCTGCCTCTTTGTTGCGGTTCACCTTACTCCCGTTCTTATATTAGCCCTGAGCGATGATGTGATGGAAGGATGAAGAGGGAACAAAGCTTTAGCGTCGATACCCACAGATACACGCAGGGTAGATATCAGGTTTTCTAGGCATGAACGTACAAACAGATTGGAACATAAGCTATTTCTAAGGCTCGAACACCGATTGTAATAGTCAAGAGAAAGTCTGACACAAGCACAATCACTTAACTAAGGAGACACAGAAAACTAGAAGAGAGATTGGCTGCAGACGGTTAAGTAAGAAGCCGGTATTTCAAAGGCGCGAACACGATTAACAGAGAAAGCCTTGAAGTTTAACACAAGCACAGTCACTCAGCTAAGGAGACAAAGCAAACCAGAAGAGAGATTGGCTGCAGACGGTTAAGTAAGAAGCCGGTATTTCAAAGGCGCGAACACGATTAACAGAGAAAGCCTTGAAGTTTAACACAAGCACAGTCACTCAGCTAAGGAAATAAAGCAAACTAGAGGGGGTATAGACTATAGAGGGTTAAGTAAGGACAGTTTTGACACACATACAGACACACAAAGGGAGGCAAGCACATTTCCAAGGGAGGTATAGACTGATGGGTGAAGAGGCGCCCGTAGTGATGGATGAAGAAGACCAGAGAGCGAGGTGCCTTTGTCCATGGGCGATATTAGACTGGGTAATTACTCTTCTTGGGATGACAGAGAGAGAGAGAGAGAGAGAGAGAGAGAGAGAGAGAGAGAGAGAGAGAGAGAGAGAGAGGTAAATCATTTTAATAAGACCATTTCCCATTACAGTTAGTACCAAAGGAAACTCATTCTACTTACCTTTACGTTGGTTGATAGCAATAATAACGACGTGTAATTTTTTAACCTCGCTGGGGTAAGAGGGGGAGGGGGAGGATGTATTGAAAAGGGGGTTTCATCAAGTCTTCGGGCTGAGGGTCATCTGCAACTTGGCTGAGAGGAGGAAGTGAGTTGAGTGCTTGCTTGTGGGGTGGGAAGAAGAGTGGGAGGGGGAGGGAGGAAGGGGGTAATGGTGGTGGTGGGTGTTAGATAGAGAAAGAAAAGCAGAAGGTAGATTTTCCTGTTTAATCCCATAGAAGATTTTTTGTGCTATATTGATGAGAGAGAGAGAGAGAGAGAGAGAGAGAGAGAGAGAGAGCGCTAAGAGTGATGGATTGGCTATATTGGTCTGTTTAGAGATGAGAGAGGAGAGGAGGGAAAATGAGAAGGACCAGGTGTGTTATATGATGCAACGCTGAGGAGCTTGAGAGAGAAAGAAGAATAAGAAAAGAAGAGGAGGAAGGAGGGAAGAGGAAGTGCTGGGGGTTGGGTGAGCCGCTACAGATTGGTTATCTTTTGCAAGGGCGTTAGGAAGTGCGTTAGTGTTGGGGTGTAGTTTCCTTGCTTACATATACGCAGGAGGAGGGGGAGGAGGAGGGAAAGGTAATGCAGAAGGAAGAAGAGGAAAAGGAGGGAAGGGTAACGGAGAAGGAAGAAGTGTATTATTATTATTAAGGAGGCAAGAGGTAGGTAGATGTAGAAGTAGTGAGGGAAGGTTAAGGGAGGGGTAGCAGCAGGGGTTGTTTGCAAGGCCGCCGTCGCCTAGTGATCCCCCGAGATGATTGGCTTGCTGTCATTTACATACTGTTGACATATAAGCTGTGTGACTCCTTGACTGGGGAGGGAAGGGGGCTGGAGGAGTCTCTCTCTCTCTCTCTCTCTCTCTCTCTCTCTCTCTCTCTCTCTCTCTCTCTCAAGCCTCCACTCCAGCTTTAACTAAACTAACCTTCGCGAGGCCGTTTTTGTTTTCTCACGACAAGTAGCATTTCACGGAACAATAACAACCCTTTGCGACCTTGCGTTTGAGTCGCTGCTGCATGCCTACAGTATATGCAACTTACCTACTTGTTAAGGGTAGTGGGTGAGTGGCTGTACCTGAGTGTCCATTGCTTGTTTTGTCCGTGGTCAGGCTTCGTTGTTTATTTTATATTTTGCGAATCGTGGAAATTTGTATACACGAGTGGTTTTAATGATTTTTTTTTTTTTTTTAATATGTGTTTGTTTTGAGCGAGTTTTTAGCTTTTTTTTTTATTGCTTTGTTTTGTTTGTATTGGCGCAGACTTTCATGGCTTTCAAACGCGTTCCAGTCAGTCATTAAGGTTTAAAAAGTGTAACATTCATTTGTCGTGAGTCGCGTGGGACCCCAGAGCGTTAACGGAGCCTTTCATCTCTCTCTCTCTCTCTCTCTCTCTCTCTCTCTCTCTCTCTCTCTCTCTCTCTTTTCTCGACTTTCTTAGAATAGGTGCACCCTCCCTCCTCGCCCCCCCAAGCAGGTACGGATTGTGATTGTGTGCGTGTGTGTTTTTTTAAGGAAAGGGGTGACTCACTTCTGCGCGGTCACTGCCAACAGAACTCGTGTGTGTGTGAAAATGAGAAGAATCCTAGTATTTCTTTTTCCCTCGTATCCGTATAGCGAAAAAGCCCTCATTATGCCATCGTAACTAAAGGCTTCCCGATGGTGCGTTGTGCGTCGCGTCAGCCTCCACATTTTCGTTATAGAGCCGCGGGAGGAGGAGGAAGAAGAGGCGTCATCAATAGGTATTATTATTCCCTGTCGAGGTAACATTCCTTCGTCCCTGAAAAGTCACGCTGCAGCTGCTTTCGTTTGGGTCTTTGTGTGTGTTAGGGAGAGGGAATGCGAGTGTGTGTGTGTGTGTGTGTGTGTGTGTGTGTGTGTGTGTGTGTGTGTGTGTGTGTGTGTGTGTGTGTTTTACTAACAGTTTAGGTCTTCTCTTCAGCCAGTCAGCCACCCATATCCACGCCTCCGCCACCGCCAGTGTTTGCGTGCGCCCAAACTTTTACATCACGGCAGTTAATTCTCCTTGACGCATCAATACCGCGAACTCGTCTTTCACGGGAGCATTATTTTTATCCCTTCCTTCCTTGGCGGGGCCCGAGTGAATGAGTGCGAGGGAAAGTTAGGGGGGGAAAATGGGGTGATGGGTGAGGAGAGATAGGCGAGGGTGGTTATGGGGTGTGTAAGAGATGGTGTGATGTCGTAGCTTGAGATTTAAAGGAAGAGGTGATGTGCATGAGGTGGGAGAGAGATAGACGACAGGGGTGTTGGGGGTGATGTGTGGGTTAGTTGTAAGACATGGTGTGATGTGGTTGCTTGAGATTTAAGAGGTTGTGGTGATGGGGTGGTGGGAGGGAGTGAGGTGGGGGAGGGGTAATGTGGTGTTGGTTGTGGGATATAGAGGATGGTGTGATGGGGTACTTTTGAGATTTAAAGGGAGAGGTTGTGGTGATGTGTGTATTTTTGTGTGGTAATGTTTCTCTCTATATATGTACCTCCTTCCATAACACAAGATTACAGGACGCTATCACCAGGAAGTCATAGTTATTTTTCACGTATAAGTCTCGCAATAACACTTGACAAGGCGTTTTAAGAGAAGGAAAAAGAAGCAAGGAACGTCCCCTATCTACATACATTCGTCTTCGTTCCCCCGTTCTTTCTTTCCTCTTTTGACCGTTCTGAGAAGTGAGCCATCTGTCTGAAGTAGCAGCAGCAGCATCTTTCATATGTCGTCCCCCAATCACTCCATCACCCTGTCTCTCTGTCTGCCCGCCTGTCTTGTCACTGGCGACGTCACACCTCCACTAGCCAGCTCTCCCTCGCCCCCTTCCTCTCCGTCCCCTCTCTTTCCACCTCAACCGCCTCAGCTGTCACCCTACGCCATTCTTTCGCTTCTTCTGTTGGTCTGTTTTTCGGTGCCAACTGGATGTGTGTGTGTGTGTGTGTGTGTGTGTGTGTGTGTGTGTGTGTTCTCCAGACGTCAATTTGGCGGGGAAACGTTTTGTTTTTGTACCATTATTTTTTGAGATATAGGAAAGGAGAGGGAGGGAGAGAGAAAGGCACATTCGTTTATTCTTTTTGGCTCCTGAAGAAGTAATTGACATACGATACTCTTCTGCAACTATTACTGTGGTTGTTTCCTGTTAATGAAGCTCCTTCCCATCTACCTGTACCTCCCCCTTCTTCCCCCCGTCCCTCGCCGGCACGCCCTTAGGTTGTTGTTCTCGGGACGGAAAAGAAAGGAAAGACAGCCGTTACGTGGGTGCCTTCCAGGTATGATTCCCAACTTGTTATTTCTGACGCGTCGGGAAAGGTTAATGGGCGTGAAGTCAGAAGGGGAGGGGGGAGGAGAGGGAGATTCACCGAGCGTTCTATGTATTTATTTTCTTTGTGACAGTCTGTTGTGACACGTAAGTAGAAGCGGGATGCTTCGAGGCTTGGCAAGCGATTAGATTAGAGATCACGTGTCGCTGAGCTTGTCCTGTGCCTTGATAACGCGAGGCACGGAGAAAGGCGTATTATCGTTGTGTGTGATAAGGGATTACTTGCAGGGACATAGCTTGAACTGGTCACCTATACCTTCAAGCTCACTTGCACGCGCGCCCCGCCTCATGCCGTACAAGTTGTCTGAAAGCGCAGGGTTTTTGGTCTTCAGTTTCCAGGTAAAAATACAATTTCCTCATCGACCAGAGCCTGAAAGTCTTGGAGCAGTCGATAAGTAGCTTTGGGGCTGCCACTTGTCCGGGCGGGAGGTGAAAATCTATTGACTGAGTGTAATTTTGTCCCCGAATATTGGATGGTTTGGAGGGGGAAAATATATCCGCGCACCCGAGGAAAATATTGGTGGAGGGATGCGGCAGGTTGTGTCTGCCATTATTGTGGCAAAATTAAACTATAGCAATTTCGTCTTTCTCGGCGCCTCCTTCAAAATGTATAGAAAGTTATTGACATTATTGAAAGTGTGGCGCGAAGCGAGGGAGAAGGGAGGCAGCGCGTGTGAGGAGGGAGTGCTGCGGAGCTGCCGAGGAGGCCATTACGAACAACAGCGAGGCCACAAATTGGTCCTGGGAGCTCAAGGTATTAACTTCATTAGAGGGGGTTAAGGAGCCTCCGAGTGAGGGGAAAGCTGCTTCGCGGGGAAACTCGCGCCTCGCAGCTCCGCACGCTGATGGCGCCACCGCTGCCTTTTCATATACCTGTCCTCACCCGTGGCCGAGCCCTCGCCGCCTTGCCACCTGCCCAGGCCCAGGGGGAGGCGGTCTGGTCTGTCCGGGTGCACGGGGGACGCGACGTAATTGTTAGCTGTTCATTAGAGGTCAATCCTCCTTGTGGCGGCGGCGTGCTGGCTTGCACACCTGCCGCCCCACTAATGTGCGCCAATTAATAGAATGCTTGTGTCTAATGCCACGGCAGGTTGTGTAGGCGCTAATGATGGCCGTCATTACTCTCGCTGCGTCACGTGTGCCGGGCCAGCTCCGCGCAGTCACCGGACACCATTGGCGGCGTTCCTCCGATTGGAGTGGCTCCAGCATGGCACAGCAGGATACGAACTTGCTCCCGCTTCCGGATGTCACTCGCCCAGTTTTATATCCGTGGCGGTCTTGCAGAACTCATTATGATGGTTATTGGTGGGTGCCATCTCTGCCGCCAGTGGCAAGGGGGTGGGGCGGGGGGCATCTTCCTCATGTGACCCACCCCGCACTGCCTCTTGCTGAGCCATTAATTACTTGCCGCTGAGCTGAGGTAACACACAAAAAGCCTGTCCGAAAAAACCGTGCGGCAGATGTAGGGGCGGGAGGCGACAGAGTGCCGTATTAACGCCGGGTTGTCAGACGCGCTTCACGGCCTCCACACGCCCCGAACTTTGGCGTCGGCTGTGGCGGTGGTGGTGGCGGCAGGTGTTCCCATCCCCCTCCCTGCCCCGGCACAGCGCCGTGTCCCTGCTGATGTCTGGCCTCGGCGACACGTCTGTCAGTATTTGTTATTCAGGGTTTTCTGTCAACAACCACCGCGCCCCCCCGCCAGCCAGCCAGCCAGCCAGCCAGACCCTCTCGTCACCACTAGGTCCTCTCACCACCCTGCCTCCTAACCCCTACCCCACTCACTTTCCTTTCCCCTCTTTTATTTTCCCATTCTCATCCCCGATATTCTTTCCCCCACTCCACACTTCACCACCACCACCACCATTACCTTGAGCCTTTACTTCACTGTTTGCTCCCTAACGCCATGTTAATATAATACACGTTTCGATCAGTAGTGCCCACTTCTCCGTCTTTTTTATCTTATTAACTGTTCCTCTTGCTCCCTCTCGTCTATCTGTTGGAACGCGTGTCTGCGTCTGCGAGGCGGTGTAGAAGGAAAACTTTACACTGGTTAAGCATTGGCTGGAGGCACTCAAGGGGATGGACGCGAAGCCTGAGAGATCAAAGACTGTGCTGAGTGTTCGGGCGGAGGATCAGACGTTGGTGTTAATAATGAATGGAATTAGAATAGGTTGGGAAAGTAGGCGAGTCGGAAAAAAAAGGAAGATAATATAACTATCGAAAATTAAATTAATGAATTGCCGTGAATTGATGTTAAATTGCCTAAAGTATTTTGATGTGGGGTTATATGTTACTCCTATTGCTCTGATTTTTTTTTTCATTTGTTAACTTTTGTTAGCAAGTATTAAAAACAGCAAATGTTTTAAGGCGTTGTAAAAATAATTGAATTGAATTGGAAGAGAATAGCATGTAAGTTTAAATCAATTGACGTTTAACTGTAATCCATGAATTTAATTGGATTGGAATTTGAGTTTTTCTTTTGTGTAAATTGGAGAGAGAGAGAGAGAGAGAGAGAGAGAGAGACGAGGGGTGGGGGGAGACGATCATTCAGGAGCAGTGCAAGGGATGGAGAACGCCAGTAGGAGCAGCAGGGCAGGGCAGGGGAGCCAGTGAGGATGATAAAATGCTAGAAAAACAGATTGCAGGGGCAGGAACGAAGGGCGTAATCACTGCAGAATTAAGTGTATGACGCTCGATTTGGGTTTTGCGTTGCCACTAAGGAGGAGGAGGAGGTTGTTTGTTATTAGTTGGCGGCCTGAAGGTAAACACGGAGACGGAAGAAGGGGATTGAGGGTAAGGAATGACGTGTAAGAGGGGGATAGAGAAGTGTTCATGGGTTGGAAAGTGCAAATAACATGATGAGAGAAAGAGAGAGGGAAAGATATAGGAAGGTCAGTGAATGTGGAATTATGTGGAAGGGAAGGACAATAGAAAACGAAAGTGAGGGCCAAAGGGGAGACTGAGACAAACTGCTGAAAGTGAGGACGGTGACAGGAAACTCTTCTTGTTCTGTAGTCTGGGCGGCCATGTTTGTTTAGTCTCGTTCCTCCTCCTCCTCAACATTGCTACCCCCACTTTTTTCTCTTATGGGGTGACCTCCTGGTTCTGCCGCCCCCCCCCCCCGCCCCTCTCTCTCTCTCTCTCTCTCTCTCTCTCTCTCTCTCTCTCTCTCTCTCTCTCGTTGTCGGGGTCTTTACTGAGTTGCTGTTGGCTGTTAATTGTCTGCCAGCCCTTCCCTCTTATACGCCATTAGTCATTGTGCTGCCCTGGGCTCCTCCTCCTCCCCCCCTCGTCAGCTAACGTCCCTGTCTCGCTCTACATTAAGTAATTTGTTGGAGGGCAGCGCCACGTCCATCTGTATTTATTTCCTCTTCCGCCCTTTCTGTTTTAA
Source organism: Eriocheir sinensis (assembly GCF_024679095.1). NCBI lineage: Eukaryota > Metazoa > Arthropoda > Malacostraca > Decapoda > Varunidae > Eriocheir > Eriocheir sinensis. Next base: position 17,221,013 of record NC_066542.1, read on the forward strand.
CCCTAAATTCTACGTATGTACTTTTGAAGGTCCCCTGACGTCCTCTTGTCGGTAAGGGAAGAGATCCTGATGAAATTACGGCCTCTTCCCGCTTTGTAGCATTGTAGCATTCAGGAAGACCGGCTGTGTTTTCCCCTTCCTTCGCTTGGGTGTACGCGTGTTGTGTTGTGTTGTGTAGGACGAAGCGAAGCATTGATGGATAATTCGATCAAGCAAGACCACGGGATTCCAGCCGGCAGTACCTCAAACGACTGGTAGGCAAGAGGCAAGGATAGGCATGGTAAAGGAAGCAGGACTGTGGTACTTTGGGTAAGGGAAGTGATGGTAGGGAAGGCAGAGGGGTGGTGAATGGCATAGTACATTGTTTTTTGTTTATTTGGGTGAGGCAAGGTATTAGATGGTAGAAGAAATAAGGCTTTGGTGCTATGGGGTAGTGACTTTGTTTGTGAAAAGTAATGAAAAAGGACAGGTAGGCATAGTGGTTCAGGCGTCACTTAGCTTCGGGAATCGACCAAGGTATTAGTTGTGGCGTTTGTGGGGCCAGAACAAAGGAAGAAGGAGCAGGTGGTGGAGGGAGACGTGGTTAGGGATTTGGGAAGAGACGAAGGAAGGAAGGAACAGAAGGGGCAGGTGGAAGGAAGAGTTGGTGAGTGAGGGAACTGCAATAGGATGTGGAAGGTAGCAAAGATATGAAAGGAGGCAAGGGCAGAAGTAGAAGGGGCAGGTGGACGAGTAGACGAAGGAGGATGTGGAAAGTGATAAAAGTAGATAGACGGAGCTAATAGAGATGGAAGAAGTGGATGAGATAGCAGCAAAGACAAGTGGAGTTTGTATTACGGGCAGAAACAACAGAAATAGGTGATAATAGTTAGGTTAGAATCAGCAGGTAGTAGTGGTGATGAAGGTGGAGTAAGCAGGAGTGAGGCGGGCGTGGGTGGAGGCGAGCAGGCAAGGCAAGCCAGGGTTGAGTGAGGTTTGTTGACGAAGATGACTCGCCTGATTGTGGCGTGCCCCTGGACAAACACCCGTGCCTCCCTCAGCCCGCCGGCGCGAGCGCGCACACACACACACACACACACACACACACACACACACACACACACACACACACACCACGGTCGTCCCGCCACCCTCATATTACCCACCTGCCTCACAATGGCCCTCGGTGTCCGCCTCACTTATTTCAATTAGGTAACGTCGGAACACACACGTCCTCAGTTCAGCAGGTGTACAGGTGAGCCTCTGGGGGTGGTGGGGGGGGGCAACGGCACTGCACCTCCCCCATTCCCCCATCCCCTCCGGCGTGAGTGTGGCTGTGCAGCGCTGCGAGACAGGCCGCCCGGCGAGCTAATTAGGACTGCAGTGTTTACTGAGTACCCACCGCAACCCGCCCCTCCACGGCCCTCCGTCAGACAGCGGCTTAATTATTCAGGAAGCCTTTGCCCCTCGTGCCTAATTACATGACTCGTGCCCTGCTTTATACTCCTAATTTGACCCAAGTGCCCGGCGCCAGGTGTGTCGTGTGGTGGCGCGCGCATTTTGTTTGGCACCACAAGTCACCTGGATGACGGCGGGTAACTATAAGGAAAGACCAAGACCCCCTAGACTCGACCCGTAATCTCAGACGGTTTCGCTTGCACAATAACTATTTCCAAATGGAGTCGAGTTTTCATATTTGTCTTTTTAAGTTCATGGTGCAGAAACATTGTTAAACTATCACTAGGCACGCAAAACTTCCCATGGAAATACTACCAACACCAGGAAAGCCTTATCAAATGTGCGTGTGTGAGTCCCGAAATAGTTGAAAATATGGGCCTGGCTACACACGCTTTGCACCACCACCAACAACAATAACGTCACCCCCACCCCCACTCCCACCTGCGTCAGCACCACCACCACCAGCGTCTCCTAGTCTCGCGTCTGGCTGGTCCTCGCCACACTGTTCCACGTGTAAGACGCAGATGGGAAGGTGGAGTGCGTAATAGTATGTGTGATATGTGGAATGACGAATAGTAGTTTTCAGTGTTTGTATTTCCAAGTACATGTACCACAACTACTATTCGGCATACCATCTGTATCATACATACTATTAAGCATTCCGCCTACCCATCTGTGCCCTACACACAACCGGATCAATGACGTTGGTTGGCGTTCACCTGTCTGCCAGGCTTGGGAGGGACGCCAGATGATACACGGCTTGGTCCTTAGTAATGGCTGGTCCCGCTCTGTAAAGGTGTTCGTGCGTGCGTGCGTGCTTGTTTGTTTCCGTGCAACCAAACACTCCTGCTGCTTGAAAACTAATTGAAGCTGTCATGAACGAAGCACCTGTTACTTATTTATTTTTTTATATTGTAGTACTAGTCTTTATTTTAATACGGAGCGTCCTGTTAATCGAATTGCATTAGTATTCTTGTTCTTCAGCTTGTTCTCTATTCATCAGTGCCATGACTAATTGTTAAAGACAAAACAAGCTATAATTTTGCTTCTGCTTCAAATACACGGAGAATAAAGTAAAAAAAAATCGACACACACACACACACACACACACACACACACACACACACACACACACACACACACACACACACACACACACACACACACACCACCTGTTACCCGCCCCTGATGAGGAAGAGGGATGCATTTTTTTACGCCGCCTCCCTTATATTGCGTTGTTAGAGTTCAATTGGAGGAGCTGGGAAGGGATATGAGCGAGGAAGCCAGGAGGAAAATAAGGAAGGGAGAAGAAAGAGGTTGGTAGAGGCACTTGGGATGGATTTTAGGGGGAGAAGGTGAAGGATTGCTGGGTGATGAGATAAGGGGTGTGGGAAGGGGAACGAGGAAGCCAGGAGGAAAATGAGGCGGAAGAAGGAAGAAGAAAGAGGCTGGGGTAGTCACTAAGATTGTTGTGGTGGTTGGGTTTAAAGGGGGGAAGGTGGAGGATTGTGGGGTGAGGACTTAAGGGATGTGGGAAGGATAGCGAGCAAGCCAGAAGGAAAATAATGTGAAGGAAGAGAGCTGAGGTTGGGGTAGTCTGAGATTGCTTTTGGGTTTGGGCTTAAGGGGGGAAGGTGGAGGATTGTGGGGTGAGGACTTAAGGGATGTGGGAAGGATACCGAGCAAGCCAGAAGGAAAATAATGTTGTGAAGGAAGAGAGCTGAGGTTGGGGTAGTCTGAGATTGCTTTTGGGTTTGGGCTTAAGGGGGGAAGGTGAAGGATTGTGGGGTGAGGACTTAAGGGATGTGGGAAGGATAGCGAGCAAGCCAGGAGGAAAATAATCTTGAGAAGGAAGAAACCTTGCTGAGATTGATTGAGGTTGCTTTTGGGGTTGGGTTTAAGGGGGAAGGTGAAGAATTGTGGGGTGATGACAAGGGGTGTGAGGAAAAGGGAGCGATGAAAGGAGATAAAAAAATAATGCAGAGAAGGAAGGGAGGGAAAAAGAAGGATGAGGTTGGGGTAGTCACTGAGATTGCTTTTGGGTTTGGGCTTAAGAGGGGGGGAGGTGAAGGATTGTGGGGTGATGACAAGGGGTGTGAGGAAAAGGGAGCGATGAAAGCAGAAAAAAATAATTAAGAGAAGGAAGGAAGGAAGGATGGAGGGAAAAAGAAGGATGAGTTGGGGTAGTTACTGAGATTCTTGCTGGGGAAGGTTTTAGGATCAGGTGAAAAATTGTCCGATGATGACTTTGTGGTTTGAGTAAGGGTGTAAAGAAGGCTGTGTTGATGTATTGAGGTTAGTGAGATAGCCTTTGGGGTAAGTAGTGAAGGTGTATAGAGGTAACCCGTATCCTGGGGGTGTGGTGGTTAGCGTGAGAGAGGGATTCAGGCGATGGTGCGAAGACTGTTTTAAGGTTAAGTGATGAGAACATAAGAGAGGAGCAGAAATAAGATAAGGGAGAGAAAGCCACTGAAAGACGCCTTGACTCTTTCCCAACACCCTCTATCGTTTTCTCCTTGTGGGTTCCTTGCATCTGTGTGTTTGTGTATTTTATTGGTTTGTGTGATTGATTTAACAGTGTGGCAATTCATAGACGGCGTGACTGATCTCCAACACGTCGGATCGTTTAAGCATGTGGTGTGCGTGGCTCTATTTTTGCTTACTTGTTTTATTGGCTCGGTGATTGGTTAGCAGCATAGCATTCACCACCCGCCACTTCTTGTATACTCAGCTTTATGTATGCACCCCCCCCCCCTCTCTCTCTCTCTCTCTCTCTCTCTCTCGTTCGTTCTCCCGCTTCTTTTATGCTATATTTATGTCTCCCTGCGACCCACTTTTAATCTGTGTAAATAATATTCCTGCAAAGCCAGCCAGCCATTCTCTCTCTCTCTCTCTCTCTCTCTCTCTCTCTCTCTCTCTCTCTCTCTCTCTCTCTCTCTCTCTCTCTCTCGCTCGGTCTCGTTCGCACTCGTTCTCGGGGAAATAAAAATATAAAAAAAGCGGGGAGGCATAATTCTTCGAGGCAACACAACTCTGGAGATAAACAGAATCGTGGCACAGTGAGAACACGAGTGTGAAGGGGAGAGACGGAGAGAGACAAGAGACGCCTCTCTGTGTGTGTGTGTGTGTGTGTGTGTGTATGTGTGTGTGTGTGAGCGGAACGGAAGACTCGGTAAACAGAAAGAAAGTTGCTTCCTGCTCGTCTTCCCTTTGTTTCTCCTCCTCCTCCTCCTCCTCCTCCTCCTCCTCCTCTTACTTTTCCTTCTCATCGAGTCATAATCTGAGGGAGGTAATGAGGCGTAAACCAGCAAGGAAAACTCTCCCTCTGTATCGGTAGAGAGAAGAAAAAGTCGAGAGAGAGAGAGAGAGAGAGAGAGAGAGAGAGAGAGAGAGAGAGAGAGAGAGAGAGAGAGAGAGAGAGAAATATGTTACTGGTAGCCAAAGACGACGACTGGGAAATGAATGAAAGCAAATGAAGGGTAAAGAAAATGGTTGAAGCAACATGTATATTAATAAGGGAAATGTAACGCGTATACGGTGATCAAAAGATTGAAGATTTTATTATACTCTCAACACAATGGTGAATGGCTTAATTATAGTCACTTGTGCATATATATATAGGCAAGGATGGTGTAATTTGTCTACTGCTGTGATTGAATGGGTGACAGGTAAGGAACGGCGACTTAAAGATGTAAATTTTTATTATAATCTCTCTACACAATGGCTTAATTATAGTCACCTGTGTTTATATAAAGGCAAGGGTGGTGGAATTTGTCTACTGTTTTGATTGAATGGGTGACAGGTAAGGAACGGTGACTTAGATTAGTGAATGAATAGGGAACGCAGGTGTGAGATGACGCAGGTAAAATTAATAATGCTACAGTGAATGAATATGTGAGAGTGTGGCAGGTGTGTGAAGGGAACATACGGCAAGAGAAAGTGAATGAATAGATGATTATGAGCCAGGATTGAAGTGAAGCTGTAAAGAATGTGCATGAGTTGGTGAAAGGCGATGCAGAAGAGCGAGGTGAACGTACAGGTAAAGAATATGAATAAATAGATGTGGTTCAGGCAGGTAAAAAAAAAAACCATGAAGAATAGTGAGGATGAATATATAGCAAGAGAAAATTAATGAACAGGTAAGGTGAGGTGGATATGCAGGTAAAGGCGAACTATATACCATAACGATTGCACGAGTAAGGGAGACCTGCAAATATCAATCATGCGAAGTGTGCCAAATAGGGAAAGGAAGAGAATAACGACATGGAAAGCAACAACACACGTAATATAAACGGTAAATAGAGAGAGGCAGGCGCGAGGCAGGAGGACGAGGAGGAGGGAAACGTGATGATAATTCGCAATAGGGATTCAAACAGATTAAGAATATATTATTTAGTGAAGGTTGGGAATTCGCTGAGTAGAATAACAGAGGTGATTGGAAAGAGAGCGGAGAGGAGAGAGGAGGGGCGAGAGGGTAATATGGAAAAAAAGCATTACGGAGGGGGAGAGAGAGAGAGAGAGAGAGAGAGAGAGAGAGAGAGAGAGAGAGAGAGAGAGAGAGAGAGAGAGGGCTGAAACAATGGAAATAAAGGGGAAATAGAATGTATAAAGCAATTTAAGGAACAGTAAAACACTAGTTAATCAAAATCTTAATCGTTTATTCGCGCTGAAAGGTCGACAATGTGAGGGAAAGGGGAAGGGAAGGGAAGAGCCTTTTGTATTAATTTCCTCTCTTATTCTGCCCCAAATTGCCTTTGTGCAGATAATTAACGTTGTCTTTATCTCTCTTCCAGGTGAGTGTCGCTGTGGCTTGGCGTGTACCCTCAACACACACACACACACACACACACACACACACACACACACACACACACACACACACACACACACACCGTTCTTTCTAGATTTAACTTTTTACATGAGAGATAAATTTTAACCCCTTTTCTACTACTACTACAACACACACACACACACACACACGTTCCTTCTAAATTTAGCTTTCTAAATGTGACAATTCTAAAAAAAAACCACCTCTCCCACCTAACACACACACACACACACACACACACACACACACACACTCGCTGCAGGGGATTGAGCCGTACATTATGCAGTACGCCGCGGCCCGTGACGGTATGCAACAAGGTAAGACTGATTTAGCCGCGCCAACCTCGGGGAGAATTGAGTAGCACGGAGCTGCCACCTGACACTATATGCATTGCGGGGCTGCCTGGCTGACTGCAGAGGGAGGAGGAGGAGGAGGGACAGATAGCAGCCTGTTTGGAGAAGGGAGGACTAGAGACGGAGAGGAAGGACACAGGTGCAGTAGGAACACTTGGTGGTGGTGGTTGTGGTGATGTGTTTTGGTTAGGTTGAGAGACAGTTTCTGATATTTAAAGGGAGACTTAAAGAACAGTGCGGGATAGACTCTTTTTTTTCCCTTAAACTTTTCTGTCACTTGTCCTTCTTTGTATGTGTTTGCCTTCTTTATTGTGTTCCTCGTTTTGTTTTATTATCCTCCCAGTGTGTTTTGATGACTCGGGTTGAGAGTATTTTCTTTATCATTATTATATTTGTGCTATTAGGATTTTCTCATTGTGCCTGTTATCTTTCCGTTATTTCTACTGTTTTTAATCTCGCTTTCCTTTGTTCACTCGCGTCATTGAGTTCATTTGTGTGGACGTAATTTTTTATCTTCCGTTGCGCGCGTGTTCTGTGTTGATCCTGATAATAATGTGTATATATGCTAGGATTATTTATTCCCCTTTTTCTTTTTCACCTTGCATAATATATATTTCCTTTACTCCCCTCCAACCGTCGTCCCCTCCTTCTTCCCCTATTCCTCCTCCTCCTCCTCCCCCTATTCCTTCTCCTCCGCCTCCTCCTCTCCTTCCTTCTCCCCACTTTCCTGTTTTCCTCTCCTTGCAAGTTCTCATCCCCCATCCTCCTCCTCCTCGCCCCCCCCTATACACGCCTTACTCAGCCTAGCATTCATCTTCATCCACGCGCTTCACCGCCTCTTCCTGCTCATCACGCCGCCTTCCTTTTATCTCCCCCCCCTCCCGTCTCTCTCTCTCTCTCTCTCTCTCTCTCTCTCTCTCTCTCTCTCTCTCTCTCTCTCTCTCTCTCTCTCATCTAAGCTCCTTCCTCCTCAATCCCCTCTTTCTTGGCTTACCTTCATTATTCCCCTCATCTCTTTTTTTCTTCTTTTCCTTGCCCTCTTTTCCCTCCCTCCTTCCTTCCTTCCTTTCGTTCCCTTCCATTCAGGGTATAATGTCACCTTTACTAATTTGGTTATCTCTTTTTTCTTCCTTTTTACTCTTGAGGTCCAACGGGTAATATGTGGTGAGAATATTCCTTTATGTCTGTATATGTGTGTCTGTCTTTTTCCTTGCTTTTGTTAGTATCTATCTATATATATCTATGTTTCTGAGAGAGTGAGTGAGTCGGCCAGCCAGCAAGAGTGAGGGAAATCATCGAACGGTCATTAGCACCTCAATCTTTTCCGTCTTTGCCCTTTTTTTGTTTTTGTTAGTGGGTCCTCTGTCTATGTATATCTATGTATCAGAGCGAGAGTCGGCCAGCAAAAGTGAGGAGAATCAGCGAGCGGTCATAGCACCATAATCCTTTCTGTCTGCCTTTTTCTACTTTTTTTTTATAGTGGGTCCTCTATCTATGTATATCTGTGTATCAGAGCGAGAGTCGACCCGCAAAAGTGAGGAGAATCAGCGAGCGGTCATTAGCTGCCTCCTCAATCGATAAAGCGGGATAAGTGCCAAGTTATTCTCGCTAACGACTCTTCTTCCTCATCTTAAATTCTCTCGGGCCTAGGCGGCGAGATCCAACCACTTCTTTTTCTCATTTCTCTCGAGTGCAGGTGAGGTTGACGTCCGTTCCCTCCCGCCTACTTTTTTTTTTTTTTTTTTTTTCCAAGAGGGAATCTGGAGAATGGAGTGAAAATGGGGTATAGTGTCGGTAGGGAGAGTGAGCTGGTGGTGGTGGTGATGATGATGATGGTAGTGAAGGTAGGATGAAGTGTTTAGTCGATATTGTGGTTAGGAAGTATTTTTTAGACTTCAAAAATGAGAAGAGAGGAGAGTTCTTGCATTTGGAAGATTTAAGCAGTCAAGTTTATTTCTGTGGTAACGGTAGATATAAAGAGGGAAGGAGGGAGTTACAGGTAAGGTTATGACAGCACAAAAGATTCGGTTAATGGGTGTCTTCTGTCTTGTAGAGGTGGAGGAGCGGGTAATTACAGGGCACCAATTAAAAACACCAGGTGGCTAGGGGGCGACGGGCTGCACAAAGATACGTTATAAAGAATTACAAGGCATCAAGTTCACGCAGTAATGGGATGTAGTGTGTATGTATATATGTACGTAGTGTGTGTCTATGCGCGTTACCTGACCGCTCCTCGTTCACCTGACCACCGCCGCTTACCGTTAGTTTACCTGCCGTTATTGTGACACTCGATGTGGAGCGTGACGGGCCGTAACGCCGCGTCCTCTCATCTCCAAGGAATTTGCGGCCTCTGTGTGTACCTGACGATTGTGTGTGGTGGTAAAGACCTGTATAAGGGGAACATCTATGTCTGTCCCCCTTCCTCTTTTTTTTTTCATAGTTCTTTCAGCATTCGATTTCCCTCTAGTGTCCTTCCTTTCCTTCTTTCATCCCTCCTGTGATCATCTTGCTTCCTTTCTTTCCTTCTTTCTTTTCCTTAGTGTCTTATGCTTTCGATTATCTTTGTCTGGCCGTCCTTCCTACTCTCTTTGTCCTCCTTCCTCCCTCCTTTCTTCTTCATTCTCATCCTCCTATACGCCTCTTTATAATCCCTGTTCTCTTGGTCCTCTCTTTCTTCCTCCCCCTCCTCTTCCTCTTGGCCAGTGCCCTCTTCTTTCCATAACACCTCCTCATCTTCTCTGCCTCATCCGCCTCCTCGTCCTATTACACTGTTTCATCTTTGTCCTCCTCCTCCTCCTCCTCTAACACCTTTTCCACCATAATTTCAGATGATAACGCTTACCAATCTACCAACCTACCTTACCTACCTTCCTACCCATCTACCTGCGTACGTGCGTGTGTATGTGCGTACGTCTTGGTTACGGTGTTGTTAAAGTGCCCTTCATTCCCTCACCACCACCATCATCATCTGCATATGCCCGTCTTCCCTTCCTCATTCTCCTCCCTCCCCCTCTCTTTCTCTTTGTCTTCAGTGTTGTCATTGGTAGTGCACGCGGCGGTGGTGATGGTGGAGGGGGGGTCGCATTTTCTCCACTTAATGTTATGGCGGCGTGGAGCAGGGCGAGCAGGGTCGAGCCGCCGCTATTACCCTTCACTATTAGGCTAAAATGTCGCCGGGGCTGTAAAGGGCGTTTTCATGAGCCGTGGTAATGTGGGCACGCTTTCATCGCTATTCTAATTTGATGGGACTGAGAGCCGGGGATGGCGGGGCGGGACGGGACGGGACGAGTGGACAGCGTGCGAGAGCGAGGGGGAGAGGGAAGGTGGATGAGAGAGAGGAAGAGGCAAGGAAAGGGTAATGGAGGGAGGAAAAGGGAGAAGACTGGGTTTGAGTTGGTATGTTTGTGTTTAGTACTCGTGTGTTTTGTGTTTGTCGCTCTACTTCTCTCCTCCTCCTCCTCCTCCTCTTCCTTCCTCTTCCTCATCCTCATTATCATCGTCTTCCTACTTCTGTGCAACATCTTCCTGCTTTTTTTTTTTCTTTTTTTTTTTTTTTTTTTTTAAACCATTCTTTTCCACCATCTACTTGTCTTCGCTTCCCTCTCTCCTTCCTTCCCTCTCCTCCTCCTCCTCCTCCTTTGGTGAAGTTATAGTGGTGGTGTATAATCCTTGTTTCATCGCTGTTTTTTTCTTTTTTGTCTTTCCTGTCATCATTTTTTTTCCCCTTTCCCCTTCCGCCGTGAGTTATCTTCCTTCCTCGGGCACTGTTTTAAGATTCTTAGCTCCTCTCCATTTTCAGATTTCCGTTTCTTTCCAGCTCCATTTTCTTTTCTCAACTCTTTTCTTGGTTGTGTTTTAGTTTCACGTTCGCTTTGTTTCCTGTTAGATTATTATTGTTATTATTATTATTATTATTATTATTATTATTATTATTATTATTATTATTATTTGTGCAATTACTATTATTACTGCTATCATCATTATTGTTGTTTCTCTCTCTCTCTCTCTCTCTCTCTCTCTCTCTCTCTCTCTCTCTCTCTCAGAATCCGCAAGAAGAGTAAAATGTGAAACCAAAAAAATAAGCAGGTGGTGTATTTCCCCTCTCCTCCTCCTCCTCCTCCTCCACCACCACTTTCCCCCCCACCCCACCCCTGAACCGAAGAGGGATAAAAAAAAAATATATATCCCCGCCCCGGCAGTGCTCGCGAAGTCTTTTTCCCGACCCGTCTCAATAGGACCGGTGCAGTTTTGGGAGTTTTTTTTCCTCCCTCCCTCCTCCCTCTCCTCTCCCTCTTCTTTTTGTTGGGTGATGAGGATGCGGGGCGAGATTTTTGGTTAAGGGGGAGGAAAAGGGTTTTGGTGTGCGGGTACGGCGGTCTTGGGTGGAATGGGAGAAGCGAATATATTTTGTCGGTGAGGGAGACGGGTAGGGAGGGATCGTGGGAGGAATGTAAAGTAAGGTAAGATACGCTGGCTGTGATATAGGTTGGGATAGGATAAGGGAAGGATAGAGAAGGGTAATTTTTGGGGTAGAAGGGGGATACGGGTATATAAGAAGGATTGAGATTAACGGTTTTTTTTGGGGATGGATGATGGGAAAGGGAAGGATAGAGAAGGGTAATTTTGGATTGAAGTGATGGGACGAAGTAAGGGGAGAATAGAGAAGGGTAATTTTGGGGGTTGAAACGATGGGACGGGGTAAGGGAAGGACAGAACGGTCATTTTTGGCTAGACGTGATGGGTTGGGATAAAGGAAGGATAGAGATGGGTAATTTTGGATTGAAGTGATGGGACGGAGTAAGGGAAGGATAGAGAAGGGTCTTTTTGGGGTAGACGTGATGGGTTGGGGTAAAGGAATGATAGAGAACGGTCATTTTGGGGTAAAAGTGATAGGGGATTAGATAAGGAGTGTGTGGGAGGCAATGAGAAAGACGGATAGGCAGGCAAGTTAAGACGGTAGACGTAATATAGGATGTGGGAAAGTAGGGATATAATAGGGTAGTTTGGGTTTGTTGGGAAGGGATAAAGAAGACAACAGGGAGGAACCAGGGCAAGTTAGCTGGAATTGGGTAGGGTAGGGTAGAAAGGATAGAAGGGTGGAGTATGAGGTGGGATGAAGGAGAGGGAAGAAGCTAGGGTAAATGTGAGATGGGATGGGGTGAAGCAGGGTAGTTTTAGAATCGAAGGGTGGAGTGAGGGGTGGGATGGGGGAGAGGGAAGAAGCTAGGGTAAATGTGAGAGGGGGTTGGGTGAAGTAGGGTAGTTTTAGGATAGAGAGAATAGAAGGGTGGAGTGATAGGTGGGATGCAGGAGAGGGAAGAAGTAGTACATCGTTTTACTCCCCTCCAACATTTTTCTGTATTTTTTCATAACTGTGACTGGCAGGGTTGGTTGCTGGCTGGCAGGGGTGTGTGTGTATATGTGTGGGTGTGGGTGTGGGTGTAGTAAGTAGTCGATTGGTGGTAGGCAAAGTTATTAAGGTTTAGAAAGAGAGAAAAAAAAAATCTGCTCTTCCCATACGATTCTTAATGTTATTCTCTACAAGACGAATTCTAGTGCTTTAGATAATGCGATAACGTGTACCTTGGGATGTGAGTGAACCTGATCAAGTGTGGAGAAGATAAAATTGAGTATATGTGATGAATATGTTTGAGTAATCGTATATATGTTGGTGTAGAGGAGGAGGAAGAGGAAAATAGGAAAGAGAAAGGTTAGGGGCAGGTAGGGATGCTGAGAGAGAGAGAGAGAGAGAGAGAGAGAGAGAGAGAGAGAGAGAGAGAGAGAGAGAGAGAGAGAGAGAGAGGAAAAGCTTGACCTCTCAACTTCCCCCAAAAGAAAAACGAAAATAAAAAGGAGAATGCTGAATAAACCCGACGTCAAGTTTTCAGTTTTCACCCGTCTCCCCTCTTCTCCCCTCCCTCTTCTCTCCCCTCTCCTCTTTCTCTCTCTCCCAGTCTTGAATTCATAAAACACGCAGCGGTCATCCGGGGGGCGAACGAGAGTTGGAGGAATACAAGCAGAAGAGATGAGAGATTGGAGAGAGAGAGAGAGAGAGAGTATATTGAGGAGCAGACAAAAGAGAAGAAGAGATGGCAGGAAATGCGCTTGCGTCGGTCCTGTGTGTGTGTGTGTGTGTGTGTGTGTGTGTGTGTGTGTGTGTGTGTGTGTGTGTGTGTGTGTGCGCATTTTACAGATTCCCCATTTCATCCTTCACTAACAAAATGGCTATCTTGATAATTTTTGAGTGCATCTGGTAACGCAAAATATGATGACTGTTGAGAATCCCTTAATTAACTGCGGGCGTTTGCTTGTGTGCGTGTGTGTTTGTGTGTGCGTCTCAAAAGTAGAATACTGGACCCAACCAACTTCATGTCTTAGCGAAGGAAGGAAGGGGGAGGGGGGGGGGGAGTGTTTAGAGACTGTAGAAGGCCTTAATATACCACCCAGAAGAAGAGGAAGGGGGAGGAGTAGGAGAAGGGGGAGTGGAGGGAACAGCTGTGTGGGGAGGCGAGCAAAGACACTCAGCTTGTTACGTGGCTAACTTGGGAAAGTCGTCACATCATGCTGCCCCCCGAGAGAGAGAGAGAGAGAGAGAGAGAGAGAGAGAGAGAGAGAAAATACAACAAATATCTTTTCTGGGAGAGAGAGAGAGAGAGAGAGAGAGAGAATACAACAAATATCTTTTCTGGGAATTTACCCCCCAAAAAAAAAAAAAGAGAGAGAGAGAGAGAGAGAGAGAGAGAGAGAGAGAGAGAGAGAGAGAGAGAGAGAGAGAGAGAGAGAGAGGGTGGGAGGCAGGCAGCAGCACCCAGCCAGTCAAGCACTATTGAGGGCAGCACAGTGCTACGCCACCTCCACCTTTAAGGGCGGAGTCTTGTCTTGGGAGGGCAGGTGAGGGCGACCTTGTGGAGTGGCTGCAACCCCCAACCACCACTACCGCCACCCTCGCGTTGAATGGTTGGATTTGGTGGCACTGGAGGACGGAAGCTTTGAAAGGGCCATTTGTTAGGGTTCTCCGGCATTACGTCCGGTATATTATATGGCGGGTTTTGAGGCTCACTCGTGGATTTTCCCATCCCTCCCTTACCTTACCCTCTTCCTTTTCTCCGACCTCAGCCTCCCTCCTCCTTTTCCCCTCCCTCTCGCCTCCCTCCTTTCCCACTTCCTCTTGCATCCGTTCTCTTTTCATCTTCCTCAGCCTTCTTCCTTTTACAATCTCCCTCCTGTCTCCCTTCTTTCTCCCTCGTCCTGAGCCTCCCTCCCACTTGTCTGCTCGTCCGTCCGTCAGTCTTTTCGCCTCCTGCCTTCGACGACGACCCCCACCCCCCACCCTGCTCTTTTTTTTTTCTTCTTTTTTTCAAACAAGAGCAGATAGGTTTAAAAGTCTATTGGTAGGGCTTGGGATTTCTTGAGCTAAAGGAACCATCTTCCTTGAGGGCACCTATTCCAAAGCTTGCCCAGTATCACTTTTATTTATTTATTTTTATTAATGTGTGTATGGCCCCCCCTTTAAGTCCGTGTTCGTGGTCACTGTGCTCTCTCTCTCTCTCTCTCTCTCTCTCTCTCTCTCTCTCTCTCTCTCTCATATCCATCGTAATTACCCTTACCCCTAAACATATCTAACTTGTCTCTTAACTCATTATCTGTCCATCTCTCTAACACACACACACACACACACACACACACACACACACACACACACACACACACACTCATCACCTTTGCCTCTCTACCTTTCTGTCTCCTTATCTCCCTATTCTTCCTCCTCCGAACCTGAGAGAGAGAGAGAGAGAGAGAGAGAGAGAGAGAGAGAGAGAGAGAGAGAGAGAGAGAGAGAGAGAGAGAGAGAATATTATATGCTTAATGTGAGTGGACGTCTGAATGGACTCCTGGCGTGAATGCGGAGAAGGAAAGAGAGAGAGATAAATAATGTGATGTCGAGCCCATAGAGTTTGTGATGTAGAGGAGGGATGAAAGGAGGGAGGGAGGGAGGCATAATGGAATGGGGAGACTATAGGAGAGGGAGGGAGAAAGGGAGAGCGAGCAATATGGTGATTAGTGAAGTGCTCTGGAAGGAAGAGAGAGAAAGGGAAAGTAAAGTTAGGCGCTCTTCTTTCCTGTGTGTGTGTGTGTGTGTGTGTGTGTGTGTGTGTGTGTGTGTGTTAAGTTTTCCCAGACTCACTCCCCCTTCTTTTTTTTATAGCTTTCCTCTTATTCTTCATTTCTTCCCTTCCCTTCCCTTTCCCTCCTCGCCCTCTTTTGTTTTTCATCATATTCCCATTCGTGCTACATCCTTCGCCCATGTTTCTATTTCCTCCTCCTGCTCCTCCTCCTCCTGCTGCTGCTGTGCCTTCTTTTTCCTGCCCCTCCTCACCTCGCTGCTTCCGTTTCCCTCTCGTCTCCGGTCCTTTTCTGTGTACGTCCTTCTTTGTTTCCATTTTCCACTCAGTCATGTTCACAATTTTTTATTCCTCGTATTAATTTTTTTTTCTGTATTTTGTGGCTGGAGTTTCCTTCACTCATGCGTTTTCCTCTCTCATCCCCCCCCCCCCCCTTCCCTCCCTGCAACACACTCCTTTCTCCCTCAACCTATCCCCCCTCCCTCCAACACACTCCTTTCTCCCTCATCCTCTCCCCCCTCCCTCCAACACACACTCCTTTTCTTTCTCCCTCATTCTCTCCCCTCCCCCTCCAACACTCCTTTTCTTTCCTTCATACTTTTCTTGCCTCACCTTTTTTTCTTTATCCGGTTTTTCTCTTGCTTTTTTTTTCTTTCCTTTATTTTCTTCTCTACGTCAATTCTGCCTTCATTCTTGTGTTTGTTTTCCTTTCATGCCTACTACGAAGCTTTCTCCCCTCACGCCTCACCTCTGCGCTGTTCTCTTATCTATTCTCCCTTTTCCCCTCCCTCACTTAGTTCTCATGCTCCTGCCCGCTTATTGTTATTCTCATTCACTCTCCCTCTGTATTTTTTTCTGTTGCTCCATTCCATCATCTCTTCCATCCTTCCTCTCCCTCCCTCCTGCTTCTCCCAATTACCACTCACCATTGTTCTGCCCTCTCCCTATTCTCACGTAATAGGGGTGTACTGTACCGCTTATCCCTTCTATGTACTACGGCTGTTACTACTACTTATATTACTACTACCACTACCCTTGCTCCCATTATTTCTTGGTTATTACTTACTTGACTTGACGGCTCGTTAGGTTGTCACACAATTCTTTCTCTTTCGTAATTTTGTAGGAAATAATTGTGTTTTTTTATTTTACTTTTCTTTGGCCTTCCTTTTTGCTCTTGTCTACTTGGTTATTCTTCTTTCTTTCACCCTTTCTTCATTTTCTGTTTTCTCTACGTTTATTTATTTTCTTTGCTCCGCTTCTCAAATTTATTACCTCATAAATTGTGATTCATCCCCCTGCTCCCATCTACTGTTATTATTTCTTTCCCCTCGTTCATCTGTCAGTCTCAGCGTCAGTCATTTTATTCATCACGTGCCATCTTTTTTTTTAGTCTTTCATCGCCCACTCCTCCTCTTCCCGTCTTCATCCACACCTGCATTCC
Organism: Eriocheir sinensis; assembly: GCF_024679095.1. Taxonomy (NCBI): domain Eukaryota; kingdom Metazoa; phylum Arthropoda; class Malacostraca; order Decapoda; family Varunidae; genus Eriocheir; species Eriocheir sinensis. The sequence continues at coordinate 17,237,192 of NC_066542.1, forward strand.
TCCATCCACTCACCTAACCATTTATTCATTCATGCTTTCCTGTTTCCACTCCCTGCTGTCTCTCTCTGTAGTCTGTTCTGTTCTGGTCCCGTCCCATTCTCTACCGCCACCCTTCCTCCTGCAGCCATCCCTCCCTCCTCCTCTCCCTCCCCCTCTCTGTAACAGGTGTGCCGGGGTGTAGGTAGGGAGTAAGGGAGGATGTGGGAGTGACGTCGTTGGAATTGCCAGGATGCATGCGCTCATTTGCCTAATGTGGCAGATTACTGATATTTACGGCCTGACTCCTGCTTATCGCACGCACCTACATATATACTGCTGCTGCTGCCTTGCTTTGTCTTCTGCTACTGATGATGATTGCTTGACGCCTTATCGCTCTCGCATTTTTTATTTAGTCTTGGTTCTCTATTTTCTATCATTATTAATTATCTGTGCCATTTCCTTCTTTCTTCTGTGCCTTATCTTTATCGCCCTCATTATCTTCTCATATTCCCCTTTCTATGTTCCTTAATCCGTCGTCTTTTCTTCCCTCATTTCCTTGTTTTGTTCGTGCGTTACTTCTATCTTTCATAATCCTTTCTCTCTCTCTTCCTTGCTTCATCCTTTCCGCCATCTTCTCGCTTCTCTTCTTATTGCCTTCCTTCGTTCCCTCCTTTCCTCCCTCCTTTTATCACACAGCATCGTAACTCAACATCTCTTATTATTACTTCCTTCCCTTTCCAATTTAGAAGAGCTCCCCCTCCATCTCCCTTACTCTCTTTCCCCGTCTTCCTCAACACCTCATTCTGGGACCCTTTCTCTCCTTTCTCATTTTCGCATCTCGCTTTCGTACCTTATACCTCACTCTTTTTTTGCGGTATTGATCTATTTGAAAGGTTGGTTACTTAGACGCCTAGTTAACATACAGACGATCACGTAGGTAAGTAGGCAAGTAGGTGGTAGGTTAGGTTTAGGGTAGGGGAGGGTAGCTTAGGTTAGGTAGGCAAAAACAAAGTCAAAGGGAACAGGAAGTAAAGGTGAATGTTAAATTACTCTGCTAACTACTTAGATAATGAATTCTGACAGACCAACAGACATTCAGACACAGGTAGGCAAAAAACACTCACCGACAGGAAGGAAAGAGGAGTAAAAGGTGGAGTGAGTGAGTGAGTGAGTGAGTGAGTAGCCGGTGCATCCACATAGCCACATTACGCGCCGCTGGTGTGGATAGCGCAGCGGTAATGTGGAGGGAGAGGATCCAACCCGCCATCACAGCTTGGCGCGTTATGAATCCCGCCGAATTTATAACCCGGGCGGAGGTGTTGATTAGGGCCGCCGCCGCTACCCTGGTGGTGGTGGCGGTGGAGGAAGGGGATATAGTGTGGATGAAATGGTCTGTGTAGGGGAAGGTGGCTTGGTGGGCTTGGCGGAGGGGGAAAAGGTTAGGTAGAGGTGCTGAAGGTAAGAGGGAAATGGGTACGGTAAATGCAGTCTCTTAAGGGTATGGGTACGTATGGTGTTAGTGTGTGTGGGTGATGGGTGATTGAAGTGTTAATGGGGAGGGTTAGGTGGGTAGGCGGAGTACTAAGGGAGGGAAAGGGGGAAGGTAGGTCATTAGAAGGGGGCTTGGGTGTGATGGGCAAGGGGAAAGGGAGGTAGTGGGCTGCAGAGAGAAGGGGGAGGATGATATATGGATTGGTAATGGAGAAAAAAGGGGAGGTAATGGGTGAGATGTTTGATGGGAGGGGAAAGGGAATGAGTGGGCGTGTAACAAGCGGGAAGGGGTTGTTTTGGGGTACTTAGGGAGGGGGGAGAGGGGTGTTAGTGCCAGTAATGAGGGGTGAAAATTGGCCAATCACGTTGTTACCCTTTTTTTTCCTTCAGCTGTTCCCGCTCTCAGATCTTTTGGTGTGTGTATATTTTTCTTTCCTCCTCCACTTCATGTTCGTGTATATTGAATGAGGAGGACAGAAGGGATGGGGAGGGGGTGTTCGTATTATTTTCTTACCTGTAGAATATTGACGGCAGGAAAGAGAGTTAAAAGGAAAAACGTATCCACCATTATGTATAGATACAGAGGAAGATCAAACGTAATCTCTTGAAGGGATACACAGGTAGTTACTCAGGTGAACCAAAAACGAAGGTGTATTTCCGTAGAATTGTGTTTCCGACGGATGTCCTTTGTCAGTCAGCGTCAGAGCCTCAGGTGGTGGCGGTGGCTGACGGAGAGAGGGGAGGAGGCAGGTATGACTAAGGTGGAAGGGGTGGGGGGGTTGGAGGTAATTATGAGGGGAGGTAAGGATAAGGTAGCGGTGTGAGGTGGTGGATGTAGAGAGGTGAGGGAGAAGGGTGGTTATATGGACAGTAGGAGAGGTAGTGCGAAATAGAGGTGGATGAGGAGAGAAGGAGGAAATGTGAGGTAAGAGAGAAGGGGTTATAAGGTGGAACGAGAGGATTACAAGCTGATGAGAAGAGGGAAGGGAGAGAGTAAGATGGTGGGAATAGAGAAGAGAGAGAGGGTTACAAGGAGGGGAGAGGAGGAGGAGGATATTTTCCAGCGCGTCTTCCTCTCGCTTCTTATGAATAGCGCGGGGCGATGACTCCGGAAGAAACACCTGGGTTGAGGGCACGCAGGGTTAAGTCTTGGGAAGAAAACAGAAACCCCCTAACCCCCATTTCCTCCTCCCTCCTTCTCGGCAGTAGACAAACAAACCGGCTGCCAAAAGAAGCCTTCGTTTTTGCCTCGTCTAATTATTCCTTGTTCCCGCTGCCTTGAAGTGTCTCAAATGCAACCAAACGCCGGCTTGTGTATTCTTGAAGGACTCACAACACCTTTTATCTCTCCACCACTTACTTTGCACCCAGGCCACGCGCAGCTGTAGCGTATAGCCCCCAACTTAACCTCACTAAGTCTTAGATAATAGCCACACCCAGCACGCAAGGACGGACCGTTTTAGTACAATCTAACGCTGGGCTTGTGCATTTTCAAAGGGCTCAACACCATTTTATCTTTGCATCGCTTATACTCCTAGATCATAGTCACGCCTAACACGCAGGGACGAACGGTAAGGGAGTAATATGCTGGGCAGTCAGATTCCTCCGACGTGATGTGTCAGGCACGCCACACTCATCCATGCATGCTTGGAAACTGAGCCACTCTAAACATGCACAGAACCACTCCAGCATTTATGCCTCTTAGTTATGCCAGGAATGGTCTTTAAGCCGTCGTAGTGCAATTTGCTCTATCTACTACATCCCTTTATAATCAACCGTCAATATTGTATACTCATTAGTAGGTATATAATAAGGAGGAAGATTGTAAAAAAATCATTGTTACTATATTGGTTCTTTCACTTGCAGGATCAGTCAGAATCCTCAACAGTATGAGAATATAAGTGCATCCCAGCTCCCTGCGCGGCCATAAGTGCATCCCAGCTCCCTGCGCGGCCCCTTCCTCCCAGTGGACAGGCAGGCTGCCTCGGGTTCTTTCCCTTAGGCACTCCTTTTTTTCGTTCCTGAGTTCCTCGAAGCGGCAGCACTAACCCTCGGCGCCTCACGCAGCAGTATCTCGAAGGGAGGTAGCGGCGCAGTAGTCCCCTGGCTCACTTAACTTAGCCTTACGTAACAGGCCAAATATTTCGTCAGCACACACCAGTGCGACGGAGATAAGCACTGAGGCCACGCGCAGCTTTAGCGTATGCCCCCAACTTTACCTTTACCGTACACACCTTTGCGTCTCCCAGGTGAGGCGAATGGCTAAGAAAAGGTGAGGTGAAGGATTGACGTTCACCCACTCCTCCTCTTCCTCCTCTCGCCAGGAAGTGCTCCCCTCCCTGCCCCGCGCCGCCATCTCTCTCCGCTCCCCTCCCCAACAGCCCGCGCACCTGGCATTTCCTCCCCCCTTCCCACGCACGGCGCCCCCAGTTTTCGCCGTTGGTATAATTTGAATTATTATCCACTTTTTGTTCCGGCACACTTTCTCGCCCAAGGCTCGCTAGTGGCGGTGGTTGTTAACGTCTGCATTGGGCGGGCGGCGGCAGCGGTGTGTGTGTGTGTGTGTGTGTGTGTGTGTGTGTGTGGAGCGGGTACAGGCATACAATCTTGCCCTCGCCTCCGTTTCCCTCCCTCACCATTCTTTTTTTTCAATGCGGGCGTGGAAAGTTGGTGGCAGGAAAGGTTCGAGGTAGTGGCAGTTAGCGGAGGGACTTGAGAAAAGGTGGAGTGTTGGGACGTTATCGGAAATGACAAAGTCTGTGCCAAGACGGCGGGCGTGCGTGCCGCGGCGGGGGCAAGGAGGCCTGGAGCGGGGCCCTTGTACACGCACGGCCCCGATATTGACCTCTCCTGCAGTGCCCCGCTCCGCCACGCACACACACAGGCACGCCACTTCGCCTCACCTCTCCCTCCCCCTCACTTAAATTTGCTTCTTGTGTGTGTGGGTGTGGCGGGGTAGGGGGGATGAGGGAGGGGAGTATAGTGCTTAGTTTTTATTACTCCATAGTTTAGTTCAGGCAAGAATGAACTCCCCTTATTTTTTTCTTTTCGTACACACAAAGGGTCTTGTTTTTTCGCGCTCTGTCTCCCTCGGTACGTAACAATTGATACTTCACACACTCAAACACGTCGAGTAAGTTCGTCTTCCACGCACGGTTATTATCCTGGCAGCGGCATATGCGTCAGCGTGAGTCAGGGGATGGGTGTGTCCTCACCTTTGTCATGGCGGGGCGTCATTTGGCGACCTTGTTAGGCGTTGTGCGTGACGCCGCAGGAGGGTGTCGTCATGGGGGTAGCGGTGGCGGCGATGATGAGGATGGGGATGCTACTGCCTTGTCCTGTGCTATCCTGTCCGGGAACTTGCGACGGCAATTTACCTAACATCATTGTAATTTCTCTCCTGAAGTTGGCGTCGGCGGGGTAGGGATGTTGCCATGTACTGTGCTGTCCGACCGGGAACTTTTGACGGCAAATTAAGAAACTCCATTGTCACATATCTCTCCTGAAGGGAATCGACAGTGGTAGGGATGTTGCCATGTCCTGTGCTGCCCTGCCGGGGCCTTTTGACGGCAAGTTAATAAACCCCATTGCCACGTTCCTCTTCCGAAGTTGGAATATGATATTGTGTTGCGCCATTGGTCTGCGTGACGCAATGTTGACTCGCCCCGGGCAGGAAGAGTCGCACGTGAAATGATACTCTTCTTCCTTCGTTGTATTTTATTATTTGCTGATATTCATTGTCTTTCGTCTTTGAGAGATCATTGTGAGATTTAAACAAGGTCACAGCGATGGGTCAAATTGGTTCCAGAGTTGCTCTTCCCTGATTTTCATTCTGTGTTTCATCATTCAGAGATGAGTGTAAGATTAGCTTTAAACAAGGCCACATTGATGGGTGAAATGGGTTTCATGTTTTAGGTTAGCCCAGGTCAGAACGAGTTCCTGCTTTCGTGGCTTCATCATTAAACTAGTAACTGCACAAAGCAAGTCCTTCTAAAATGATAATAATAATAATCAACAGATAAAGTACCCGTTCGTTTCTTGTGCTGGAATTATCCCAGTGATAAGTGAAAATGGATTATTGAGGCTTTGGGGTTACGCGAAGCGAGTCTAGGTTAAATTTAGACTTAGTTTATAAAGTCAGGGCGGGCTATGGTAGATGAGATTGTTTGGTTAGATTAATCAATTTTGTTTTCAATATTCTAAAACAATAGGAATAATATAGTCAGTAGATGGATTATAAGACTTAGTTTATAAAGTCAGGGCGGGCTATGGTAGATGAGATTGTTTGGTTAGATTAATCAATTTTGTTTTCAGTATTTTAAAACAATAGGAATAATATAGTCAGTAGATGGATTATAACTTTGTTTCTAGAACCTGAAATATCCAAAATCAGGCAATGCCAAACCCAAGAGCCTGGCACCACAACATAAAGTATTTGATCATTTCTTGAACCCGAAACATCCCAGATCAGGCAGTGCCAAACCCTAGAGCCAGGCAGTAAGGGACATGGTGGCCGTGGTGGTCGTGGCTGGCAGTCATAACAGCCACCGATGAACATAAGTAGATCGTGAGGTCGCCTACATTCCCGACGGCCAGAGCGTGAGCGTGCCTTGGGCCAAGGTCTAGGCCGCTGGGGTTTGGGTGGGGGGAGTCAGCCAGATACAGTGACCTCTTGCCCTTCATATGAGGTCAGGGCATGGAACGTAGCCGGAGGCGGGGGCTCGCATTCCTAGCTTTTATGGGTTGTCAGGTATTGTGAGCAAGGATAACCGTTTTTCCGTATTGTAATTCGCTGAAGTCAACTGAACGATGCAGGACGTCTTATTAGGAGGGAGGGTTGTGGAGGCCCCGAGTCATGTCCCGAGGGTTGTGTTGGCCCTGTTGTTGTGATGACGCGAGGCGCTGCTGATGAAAACACTGCCGGGAGGTGTTTTTGTCTGCGGGCAGTGCGTTTATGATAGAGATGATTTTGATTGTGGGTTTCTTATGCTATTGTCTTATTGATTTAGTTTTGCTTTTTATTTTGTGAATTGAATGCATAGAAAGGTTTTATCAAACTATAATAATGATCACTTGTCCAGGAAAGACCAACCAGGTGAGGCATAACGTACTTCCCCTAGATTTTTGAAATGTCGCATTAGTATTTACGAAGTTACGTGCTTTGTTAGGCTGTTGTAATTCCACTCTCGGGACGGAGTAAGAAGTGTTGGGTTCTCAGTTTCGACACAGTACCAACCCTTCCGTCGTAAAAAGTGATACGAAAAAAAATCATTGACACCAACGAACCACGCCTTGTAAAACGGACAAAAAATTACATCAGCCACATTATTGTTGAAGTCTAATACGACGTTTAAATAATCAGGCGTTGGTGACGATGAGTGAAGCTACGCTCCCCCAGACGTATGCTCCATGTTAGTGAGGTTGTGTTGCTTGGCTTGGCGCGGCGCTGTCCCGTGTTCCCCCCAAGCACTGAGGAGGCAGTTTCCCCCCTCCCGCGCCCCTCCTGAACCCCCGTTCCTCTCCCGCATCCCTGGTGGCCCTCCTACTCCTCTCAGCGCCCTAGTCCTCCCCTCCCTCCTCTTCCTACCGGAGGTCACGTGACACGCCGGCCAGTCCTCCTTACCCCCCTGCCCTCCGCCTCATCACTATCGACCTCTTGCTCCCATATGGGACGCACACACCTGGGCCCTCGCGCTTCTTCCCGACAGGTGACAACCCACCCACCAACCCCCTGGGAAGTTTTAATGGCAGTATGTTGAGAACTTTTGAACCACGAGGCCAGCGCATCAAAGTTGTCCCGACCACTGCCTTATTCTGTTTCCTTCTGTCGGTCTTGGCTGTGGTTGGTTGGGCGTTGTTTGTTTGGGAAGGAGGCGGCGGTGTTGGTGGCGTTTGGGGGTACTGGTGGTGTAGATGGAGTGGTAGTCTTGCCGTAGATTTATGAGGGGAAGCAGCCGGCCGTGTGCTTAGTCTTTCGGCTCGTGAAATGCTGCTCTTGACGGGCGTTGAAGTGTTTGGGCGGGGAATTTGGGCACCTAAGAGCGGTCAGATGTCGCTCACAACGCCACATTGAATATTCGGGATAAATCGTGGCGGTAAAACACTCCAGCCCACCGGAGCCTCCATAGTCGACTCGCCCTCGACTGGGGATTAAAATCAGGGCCTATAGGGGGGACCATGGCATGTCACAGGCAGAGTGAGTGTGAGTGCCCTGCACTTGTGTCCTCCCGTGTCTATGGTAGAGTCATTACAAGTCTATGCTTCACTAAACTATTTAAGAATTGATCAAACCGTTCGCGAATTCTTGTCCTGAGTGAGTGAACTCTGCGGGCCCTTGACGGTCCAGGACAGCCGGGGTGGGGTGGGGGGTGGGGGGAATGTGTGTGGTCGCTTTCCTTCTCCCTCTCCGTGGCCGGGTGAATGTTGGGAGTTTAGACTGGAGAAACCTCACGTGCAAGGCAGCTTGTGTGTGAGTTTACCAAAGCAACTACTGGCTGTGCGGGGCAAACATTTGTTCAGAGAAACGTGGCGGGGACGAGGCCGCAAGTGGTGGTGTCGGTGGTGGTGGTGGCGTGACAAAGACGCGGGAAGGAACGGACGGGAGGGCGGTGAGGATGGAAGGAAGGAGTCTTGCCAACCGTGTGTTCTTTATTTTCCCGTGCCATCACAACGAAGACTTAGGTCATCGGTGTACTACTGTAGGGTCAGGGGGCGTGTGTGTGTACAGTTTGGTGGTGGTGGCGGTGGTGGAGTGGTGATGGTGGTTGGTGGCGGAGGACGGGGCGGGAGGGGAGGAGGGAGGAGGAGGGGAGGCCGCGAGGAGCGGCGAGGCCGCGAGGTGTGTGTGCGTCGCACACTCGCCGCGTCTCTCTCGCCCGCGCCGCACACTCACACACACCACCGGCCAACCCTCACGTCAACATCACCATCCTATTTTTCCTACAAAATCACGCGTGTGGATTTACCTACATCAGTGACGTCACCGAGACTCGAGTAAGTGGATCAGTGCTGTGTAGTGAAGTAGTGTGCTCTGTGTGAAGCGTGCGCAGGTATGCTTCCTCCGCGCATGTGTGTCCCGCCACCACCACCACCGCCACCCCGCACCCCAGTGATCACCTACACCACTAACAACCCTAATGAAAGAAAGCAATTCATGTAGCAGCATCACCCACTACATGTGCTTTCCTGGGGTACTCATGGCCCTGGGATGAAGGCTGGGGCACCTGTTGATCAGCGTGTGCCTTGCTTGCATCAGCTGGCTGACGGATTGCTTGGTGCTCTCAGGAGGCTTGGAGGCGCCACGTGTTCATTCCAGCGTTTTGCAACACCTGAGTGGCGTGGCGTCACCTCCAGCCAAGGAGAGGCGGGAATGTCATGAGTACTGTGCTGTCTCGTGTGTGTGTGTTCTTAGCCCTGCCATATGTTTCCGGCCGCACTGTGTCCCGCTATAGTGAACCTTAGCAAACAGCTGCAACATTGACAGGGGTAGTGGTGGGTGCGTGGCCTGGGCAGCCTTGGTGTATGGTGCTTCTTAAAGCGGCGTGGCGCATTACCGTCGCTATGGAGTGCTGGAGGTGAGGGAGACTTCGAGCGAGTCATGGTTGGCTGCCGGGGAATGAGGTGGAAGGGGGTGGGGTGGGGGGGAGGTTGGTGTGATGGGCGAGGGAAGGAAGGAAGGAGGGAGTGAGGGAGAGTAGAGAGCCCTTAGGGGAATATACACCGGGGGGCATGGAGGAGGGTCGGAGTGTGTGAGGGGTGGAGGGGGAGGGAGGGGGGGAAGGAAGAACCCACATCCTCCTGACTCATTCCTCCTCCTCGGACGAATGGTGGTTGTGGTGGTGCCGGTTATTGATATTTTGTTCTCCGTATATATTTTTGCTCCCTGCTTCGTTGTTCGTTAGGCTTCGAAGGCTGGGCGCCACGCTAGGGACAAGAGTACTGGAGGGGACATGCTGTTTGTCTTAGCGAGGACAAGGAAGCCGTTGATAGGGACAGGAGAGAGAGAGAGAGAGAGAGAGAGAGAGAGAGAGAGAGAAAAGACCAAGGCGGGATACAAACAGTCTCTGAGGAGAGAGGGACATGGAAGGAGGAGAGGAGGGAGAGGATGAATAGGAGAGGCGGTGGGAGGGGCGAGTAATTGTATTGGGGGTAGCTGTAGGGGCTCAGGGAGGGAGGGAGGCAGGGGTGGAAGGGAGGGAGGGCTGACGTTCAGGTGACGTTCCTCAGAAAGGGGCGCCATGGGAATTAGTCTTTATGCTCCCTCACCCGCCTCGCTCTTCCCCTACTCTCCCTCCCGTCCCTTGCCTTTCCATCTGTGGAAGCTCAGTACATCTTTCCCACTTCTACCCCCTCCCTCTTTTCTGTTTCCATCCATCCCAGAAACACGGTACCTTTCCCATTTCTCCTTCCATCTCCTTTCGGAACCTGAGTCAGTCCCTTTCCACTTCTCACCCTCCCTCTCCGCCTCTTCCTGTTCCACCACCACCACCATCGGGGCCGCGGTCGTCATGGCTGCCGACGGTAATCACCCAGGCCGGCGGTGCGTCGAGTTGCCGCTTTTGCCGTGACAGAATTACCCGCAGCACGACACGCCACTACCGCTAGCGACGTAATGCTACGGTGTTGCGGGGGCGTCTTGTGCTTCTGTGGCGTGCTCGACCTCCACTGTGAGCGACCGAGACCGAGGACCGCCGACCGACCAACCAATCAACCGACCGTTCCTCGTTTACCAACAGGGGGCGTGCTGGGACCCTGACGCCTTTCCGAGTTCATTCCCTCTGGTACTGGCGATTAGTTGACTTTCCAATGATCTCTAAATTCACACTGCCTTGGGTCGGGTGTCTTTTCGTAGGTTCTATTATATTTTCGGGTAGTCAGAAGCCACGACAGATTTTTGAAAGTTGTATTAGTCTTTACAATGTTGTGGCTGATTTGTCCTTTTCGACCCGTTTTTCAAGGCGTAGTTATTTGGCTTTGTTGAGGTTTTTGTATCACTACGACTGAGTTTGTGATATGTCGACTTCGTGAAAAGCCAGCACTTCTAACTTCTAAGAACTAGCCACAACCATTATATACTAATTCGAAGTTTAAAAAATCTGGCGCTAGTCTTTTCAGGGGAAACTCGGCCGAAGCACCGTCATGTCAGATTCAACTTGCGACGCCGAGCACTGCCGTTTTTATCTTGCCACTCCATTCAGCACGCGCCGATTGAGCGTCGTTCAGCCTCGGGGCGTCCAATTTGATAACCGTCTTACACAATACCCGAGCGAGGCGAGTGGCACAGTACTTGGTTGTGTCGGGGCGGCCTCAAAGGGAAAACTTTAAGAAAATAACGCGATAAAGAATGCCATGATGGGAGGGATTTTTTCTTTTCTTTTCGTTCTCGGTAAATCTCTTTGAGGCGTGCCTACCGTGCGTGGTATTTTCTTGTTATCGGCATTGAGAGAGAGAGAGAGAGAGAGAGAGAGAGAGAGAAATAGCGTGCTTCGACAGTGCGGCCCCGTCAGTGCAGCACGTTGATAAATTCTCTAGTTTGTGACTCGTATACATCATGGCTTAAAACATTCACTAAATTGTCCCGTCTTTGTACGCAGTCGTAATAACAATAATCAGGGGGTCTCTCTCTCTCTCTCTCTCTCTCTCTCTCTCTCTCTCTCTCTCTCTCTCTCTCTCTCTCTGTTGCATGCTTTCCTTCTTTTCTTTCTTTTAGTACTCCTTTTAACTCTTCCTCACTCCCTTTCTCACCACCACCACCACCTGTTTCTGCTCACCCCTCCCACACCTGTAATACCCCGGCTCCAGCACCACCTGTACCTCCACCACCTGGCCGACCGTTAATTGAGAGGATGTTGATGTCGGGCGAACCGTTGATTTATTGGATTTGCCTCTTCTGAAAACCTAGGATGGGGAGGGAAGCGGCCACCGGCGTGCACAGACGAGCGGAGTGGCGTAGAGTGGGATGGAGTGGGGCGTTGCCTCGGCGAAGTAGAGACTGAGGAGGGGGAGAGGAAGAGAAGAACTAGGGAGAAGGAAGAATGATGGAGGAAGAGGAGGAGGAGGAGTTGTGGAATATAGCGAGCGCACCATGGTCGTTCTTTAACTTCTTTTGCTTCACTTCTTTTGGTTCCGTCGTGTTTGAATGGCTTCCGTAATCACCGTGTCCATGCCGTGTGTTGTTAAGGGATGAGCTCGTAATTATTCATGCGGGAGTTGCTTTTGTGCGGCCCGTTGCCGCTGGCCGCTAAGGAATGCTGCAGTGTTTGCTTGGCGTCTCCCTCCCTCTCACCCCTCCCCGCTGTCCGTCCCCCTCTCTCTCATTCTGCGGAGCTCTTCTTAAGGATTTCTTGGTCCTGAGAGGTTTGTTTGGGTTCGGAGGAGTGATAAAAAGTAGAGTGGCTGGAGAGAGGAGACAGGTGTGGGTGTTGGGGGTGTACGGGGGCTGGGGGAAGGTTGTCTTGGCCCACTGAACCTCGTCACGTTTCTGTATCATCCAAGTATTGAAAATCTATAAGCAGTTTACTTGTGGAGGAAATGAGGGGATGGAGGGGATAATTGTCACCTCGGCCCTACCTTCCTCCCCTTACCTTACATCCTCTACCTCGCCTAATGTGAGGAGGATTGAGGCAAGGAGGGGTACGTCACCTCGGCTTCCTTACCCCACGCTCCTTCTCTTTTCTTCTCCATCATAGTGTGTGTTTGTGTAGGGTAAGTCATCTTCCTTACCCTCTATACCTCTATACTCCTTTCCTTCTCCTCTCGTCTTCCTCTGTATCAAACGAGACCTCCCCGCGGTGCCTCTTCCAAAGAAAGCGGCATCCTCCCCTCATCTCCCCTCTCATCATTGAACTCCCTCCCTCCGTCTTCCACCTTAGATGTTTTTTATAGTTAATCAGGGAGGCCTCGAGCTGCCTGTATGGCGGATCCCTGCGACCCTACCCATTGACGACGAACCCATATGGAGGGTGGTAAGGGGAGAAGGAGGAGGAGGGGGGATGATGATGACGAGGATGGGGGAATTCGATGAGGAAGAGGCAGGGATTTGAGGCTTGTTGGTCCTACAGATTCGGTGCTCTTCCTCCTCTCTCTCCTCCTCGTCCTCCTCCTCCTCCTCGTCCTCCTCCTCCTCATCGTCCCAGTTCATTAACCTTCTTCATGCTCATTACCTGTATCCTGTTTCATCAGGCCCATGGCTCTCTGAATACCTGTCTGCCCTCCATTCATCCACATTTTTAACTTTTGCGTTCCACTCGCTCTCTACACACACACACACACACACACACACACACACACACACACACACACACACACACACACACACACACTAATTTCCTGCTTTCCTCTCCCTCCATCCATTTCAACGTTAGTAATATTTATCTTCCTTGCTCCTTCGTTCCTTTCCTTCCTCCTTTGATTTTGCCTTTCTCCTCTTCCTCCTCCTCCTCCATCTTCATCCTCCCCGCCATTTATTTTATTTTTATTTTTTCCATGCTCTTCTTTTTCTCTTATTCTTGTTTTTCCTTGTCTTATTCTTGCTGTTCCTCCCAATCTTATCAATTATATTTCCTTTTTCTCTTCTTCCTTTTGATTTTCCTTTAGGTATATTATTCGTCCTTTTCTTCTTCCGCTTCCTCCATGTTTCGTCATGCATTTCAATTGTTCTCTTACCTTGTTCTTAAATCACTTTCTTGGTGGAGGTGGTGGCGTTGGCGGAGATCCTTCCCTTACCTCATCCGTTGTGTTGGTTCTTCCTGGCTGCATTACATACCTTCTTCCTTCACTCACCTCACCTTTTCTTACCTCCTCGCCTTAGCTGGTCTTGTGTCTGGCAGGCTTAGCGGTGGTGGTTGTTTTTGTTGTTGTTGTTGTTGTTGTTTTTGGTGGTGGTGGTATAATGATCCTGCTGCCTCCTGCTTTCATACTGCTAATACTTGACCTCATCTCTTGATTACGACCTGCTCTCTCTCTCTCTCTCTCTCTCTCTCTCTCTCTCTCTCTCTCTCTCTCTCTCTCTCTCTCTCTCTCACACTCACTTTCTTTTTTGTAGTTCCTTCTTTTCCCATATCATCATCAGGACCACATCCATTGCCGTCATTTCCATTTTTTCTTATTTTTTCCACTACCAGCCTTCCTTTTCCTCCTCCTCCTCCTCTTCCTCCTCCCCCCGGTACACACCTTTCTCCCGCATCTTCTTTCCGTCTACCTGGAGGAAAGAAATGTGGCTGGAGCAGTATTCAGGCGGAGAGAGAATTCTTGTCTTGGTTTTCTCTTTCCTCCTTTTTCCTCCTCCCACATTCTCGCCTCTCCTGCCCTTCGTTCATTTCCTTCACTCCTCCGCCCTCACACTTTACCTGGCTGGCTGGTGTTCCTCGTCTCCTCACTGCCTTACCTTACCTGTTCATTAGTTTAGAAGCGCCGACTCCCTTAATTGGTTGGCACTGAAGCCCTCGCAGGTGTGGAGTGGTGATGGTTGTCTGCAGGTGGTGGTGGTGGTGGTGTTTGCTCTGGTCTGCTCTCTCTCGTCTGTTTGTGAGTTATTTCTGTTGGTGAAGTGCTGTGATGGTTTTCTTTCCGCTTTACCATTTTTATTTATTTATATTTTTTAGCCGTTTATTTTTCCCACATTTCTCCCCCTTCTTTTGTTACTGTTCATTTATATACTATTGTTTTTTTTTTTTTTCGTTTTTGATTTTCATTTTTTAGATTTTCTTTGTTTCTGAAAATAAGAATCATCGTGTGTGTGTGTGTGTGTGTAAACTTTCACTATTTCATCAAAGTTTTTTTCCATTTTTCCTTTCTTCCTCCTTCATTCAGAATACTTTTGCGTAAGCTCGCGTGCTATCACCTTTATTGTCTCGTCCCTCCTCCTCCTCCTCGTCTGCGTTGGTGGGTGCATTCAAAGTAGCAACAGCGATATATATAGCATCATAAGTGTTATGTCATAGTGCTTCAATGGGGATGAGCTATGAGATCGAGTGGGGTGCCAGTTTCACCAGTTCGTACGCTCCAATTAGTACAAAGAAAGGAAATTAGTATGGATGATTGAGCTTATACATGAAAATTAAAATGCCTCCAAAAAGAGGAATTGATAACCTTACTTTATTTTGACATTGATAACGTTGTGGATGTGTGGATGGATGGATGGATGACTGACGTTGACTGGCTGACTGACGACTTGACTGATTTGAATGTGACTGGATGGCTGTTTTAAGGCAAGGAAAGGTAACGAAGAGGAGACAGGCCGCGGCACCTTGGAAGGAATCGATCATGTTGCCTGAGAGAGAGAGAGAGAGAGAGAGAGAGAGAGAGAGAGAGAGAGAGAGAGAGACTGCGCTTTCTCTTAGAGTTTCACCATTCTTCCTTTACTTCCATTCTTTTCCATCCTCATTTATCATTATTATTACCATTGTTTTCTTGCTTTTTTCGGTCATTTCGATTTCCTTTTTCTCGGTAAGCATTTAAAAAGGAAAACTGTGTGTGTGTGTGTGTGTGTGTGTGTGTGTGTGTGTGTGTGTGTGTGTGTCCTGCAAATATTCCCCGCGCTGGAAATATTCGAGCTCTTCATTATTTACACTCCCTGGAATGGGTAATTAATGAAAGAACGACGATAATTAGGAGTTAAAGGGGTAAAAGATCCGGTAATTAAGCTGCTTCTTTTTTTGGCGTCCTCTCTCATCGTTCCTCTGCCTTGTATTACTGGGATGGGAAGGGGGAAGTCTAAGAGGGAGGGAGGGACTGTAAGGTAGGGGGAGGGAAGGATGGGAAGAGAGAGGGTGAGGGGGATACGACGAGATTGTAAACGGAATGGAAGGGGGAAAGAATGGGATTGTAAGGGAAGGGGTAAGAATGGAATGGGATAGGAAAGAAGAGAGAAGGGGAAAAACGAGATTGGAAGGGGGAAATGATGGGATTGTAAGGGAGGTCAGAATGGAATGGGATAGAAAAGGAGAGAAAGGGAGAATGGACTAAACTGTAAGAGGAGAAAAGAAGGTAAGGAAGAGGAAAAGGAAGTAAGAGGCGGGAGAAAAGACGTGATAGGAATGGAGAGAGGAGGAAATAGAGAATGTAAGGAAGGAGAAGAATGAGAAAGAGAATACAATGGAAAGGAAGTTTAGTATAGAATGAGGGTGAAGAGAGAATAGGGTAAAGTAGGAACAGAAAGCGAAGTGAAGGTAAGAAACAGGAGGGAAGGGAAGGAGGGAAAAGGTACGCCAAGAGTAAACACGGTGGAGGTTGTTGCTTCCTCAGGTATTTGGTTCCTCGATTCCATATGGCGCGAGTAGTTGGCCACCCACCCCGTCTCTCTCTCTCTCTCTCTCTCTCTCTCTCTCAGGCTGTTATTCCTCGTCATACACCTGTCATCATCATCATCATCAGTCAGGTAGGAAGGTTAGGTAGTGTCTCCCATCTGCTGCCTCGTCTTCCCCGCCCTTGACATTAAAATATTCTTCTTTCTTCTGTTACTTGCTCGCATTCTGAGTGACTGATGGACCGGACTATTTACTGCTGTTGTTTTGTTTAGTTTCTCATGATACACCTGCCTTTTCATCATCATCAGGTTGGTTAGGTATAGATAGGTGTTGATGTTTATTGGAGGTGATGTTACTGGTTTTCGACTGGCTGACTGATTTGATTGATTATTACTCTGCTTCATGTCGCTTTTTTTTTTCCTTCATTCCATCCTTCCATCATCTGCTGCCACTGGTGCACTCCCCCAACTCCTCCCGTCTCCTGCATTCTTCTTTTGTGGCCCACCTCCCTCATTGTTCCGTTGTTTGCCTCCCCCTCTTCCTTCACCTCCTCCTCCTCCCACTTCACTGTGTCACTCACCTCATACCTTTCAGCACCCCTGAGCTATTCTCTCTCTCTCTCTCTCTCTCTCTCTCTCTCTCTCTCTCTCTCTCTCTCTCTCTCATACACACACACACACACACACACACACACACACACACACACACACACCGTCACGTTCTGAGCTAGACGAATGTTGTTGCATTAAGTGGACGCGTTAGCAACTTAGCACCTCCTCCTCCTCCTCCTCCTCCTCCTCCCTCTTCCAAACTAACTTCACACCACTGCAAATCTCCCACGTGACAGTAGAACACACGAGGGGGAAGGGGAGTAGGAAGATAGGGGAGGAGGGGTGTGCTGTAGGGAGGATATTTATTCCCTGCTAAAGTTTGGGGGGAAGGGAGGACAGTGAGCGGTGGCGTGGCGTGCTCCGGAGGCCAGCGGGAGGGAGGGAAGGGAGAAAGGGGCAAGGAAGGGAGGTTCAGCAGTCAGTCAGTTCGTCCGAGGGTCCCTGAGTTCAATGTTCGTCATGAGGAGGAGGAGGAGGAACGCTTGAAGGAAGAAGAGAGAGTTGGAAGCTTGGGAAGGAGGTAACAACGGGAACACATGCAAGAGGCGGTGTGTGTGTGTGTGTGTGTGTGTGTGTGTGTGTTCCCTGCGTAAGCCTGACTCTGTGTGTTTAGTTAGGCGGATGTTGCAGGAAAAAGGGATTTTAAAAGAGTAATTGCCTACGGAGAGAGAGAGAGAGAGAGAGAGAGAGAGAGAGCACTGCCCTGCCTCCACCATCACCCACCCATTGCCGTTTGCCAGCAGCTGTCAGTAGTGATGGTTACCTGGGTGGAGGAGGGAGGATGATTGGCGCCGCCCCCCGCATGGTTTGGTATACATACACACCTGCGGGGAGAATAAAAGTGTGAAGGGGAGGGAGGGAAGGGAAGGGAATGGTACTATGTTCGAAGCGATTAAATTTGTGATCTTATCTATCTCGTGTGTGTGTGTGTGTGTGTGTGTGTGTTCGTGTTCTCTATACGATTGAGCGTGAGGTAAAACGGCGTGCGTGGGAAAGCTCTCACGAGGTTGACGCCATAAGACAACCCCTTCTACCTCCCCCTCCTCTACCCCATCCCCCGCTCTTTCTCTCCTCCACTCCTTCCTCCTCCCCCTCTTCCATGCTGCCTACCCCTCATTCACCATTTCAACACTGCCATAATGCCCCCCCCCCCCCCTCTCTCTCTCTCTCTCTCTCTCTCTCTCTCTCTCTCTCTCTCGAGGTAGTATATATTCTATTTGCATCACCAAATTGACTTTCATTCCATACGGGGTTCATATTTACTCTTCTGGGACGCTTGTTGTTGCTGAAGGAGGAGGAGGAGGAGGGAAGGAAACGTAAGGTGTAAACAATAAGCATACCATCGAGAGAAGAAACATGAAGTGTTTAGCTTCGTGCTTGATCGATCAATTGTAAAGTAATCTTATTAGGAAGAGAAAGACGAAGAGGAGGAGGATCGATGTTGTTGTGATAGCTTTAGGTCGGCGGTGCTGCTGTTCTTTGTTTTTGTTACTGTTATTGGTTGTGGTGTCGGTCAGTTCATTACACTCTTGTCAGGGGCTTTATCCATCCATTGCGGGCTGCCTACGTACGGTATATCAGCCTTTGCGGTCGGGGTGCGGGTGTGTGTGTGTGTGTGGGGGGGGGGGGGGGGGGACAGATGGTGCCACCCAATTGTGGCAGGAGGAGGGGGAGGGGGGAGCAGTAGGTGGTAAGGGGGGGTTCGTCGTGGTGGTAACAGATGTTGGAAGAGATGTGAAGCAATTGGAAGGGAGGGACGGAGGGATATATGAGGTGGTAGAGGGTTAGGATTCGGGAAAGGTGAGGGGGAGGCAGCACCGGTGAGGTAAGGAAAGAAAGGAGGAAGAGGAGGAGGAGGAGGAGGAGGAGGAGGAACAGGAAATTGCAGCCCTTGAAAGAATCATAAGAATAGGTAAAAAAATAATTGAGAAGGAAGAATAAGTTGAGAAACAGGAAACGAAGCATTATGAATACGAACAATGATAATGATAATACGAAAACGTAGGACGAGGAAGATTACGTAGGAACAAGAGAAGGAGGAGGAGAAAATTAAAAAAAAGAAGAAGAATAGGAACAAAGTATGGAGGAGGAAGAGTAGAAAAAGGTAATAGGAGGAAGAGTTCGAGCTAAAAGAGAAGGAGGAAAAGGAGAAACAAACGAAGGAGCAGGAGGAAGAAGAGTTGCAAAATAAAGAGCAGGAAAAACAGTAGTATCAGCAGTAGTTGTAGCAGAAGCAGGCGGTGAAGGAAGGTGTCGCTGGTAAGATATAGGGTACGGAGTCATGGCTTTGTTTGCCAAGAAGAGGGAGGACCAGAGAGACAGGCCGGCGTGTGTTGTTTATTGTCTGGGCGCCGTTTGTCTTGGCTTGTCCCTCTGTATTGGCCCCTTGTCTCGCCCTCACCTCATCCTTCTCTCTCTTGGTCTCTCGCTCTTCTTTTCGTTCTCTAACTATATCGTTCTTTGTCTCAACATTTTCCTGCAACCGGCCATTCTGTAGTCAACTTGCGTCCTCGGCCACTCCACACTCCATCCCTCCCTCCGTCTGTGTGTACCGTGTGCCTGGCCGCAGCCGTGGAGTAATTGAGCCATAATATCGGAGTAAGTGTGGCCAGGAGTGACTGACCGTTCTGGGCGGTCTATTGGAAAACCGTGAACCCAACGTGGACTTGGCGGGACGAGGAGTGGGGTTGGGTAGCGTAGGATGGAGTCTGGAAAGGGATAGGGGGAATAGGGAGTCAGCCAGTTTGCCGGTCCTTCCAGTCAAGTCAGTCCATCCATTTGGCGGCTGCATTCACCCTCTAATGTGGAAAGGAGAAAGGCAGAGGGGAAGGGAAGGGAAGGAGTCCTCGTGAACCCTCTCGCTGCCACCAATCTAAGTCCTCACAGGCAGATGGGAAATGACATGGAAATGGAGACGTGATGCGCTTGGCGAGACAGACAGATGGGGCTACCGAGGTCACGTGTTCCCTCCCTTGCCCCGGATGAGACGAACTATAGGTAGAGGGTTGTCGCATGTCCTGAAGAGAGGCGTGAGGACAAGGGCATGGAGGATCATGTGTCTGTGTCTGTGTGTTTGTAGGGAAAGTGAAACCAGAGGGCGAATTTCACGAATGCGGAATTAGCGTGCGTGTGCCAGAATGCGGGATATGGCACGTAATAGCGTTCCGTGCCCGGCTGCTATTACGGCGATGGCTTTGGGGACTCGAATGGGAGCTGAGTTAATGGCGTGGAAGGTGGCGCAAGGGGGCGATGGATGGCCTGTTCTTCTCTCTCCTCATCTTCGCTCTTCTCTCTCCATCCTTCCCTCCTCCATTATCATCATCACCTTTTCTTCTTTCACTTCCTCGTTTCATGACTTAGCTGGGGTCTCTCTGTCATCTCCCACTTTTATCTTCTCAATTTCATCATCCCTTGTCTTTACATTCCTCTTGCATCATATCAGTCCTCCGTTTTTCTCCTCTTTCCTATCGTCCTTCTCTCCCTTCCTCATCGTCTCATCATAAGCCACCCTTGAATGCCCGCCCTGAAGCCCTCTCTACTGTTTTCATTGTTTAGTTTATCATCCTTTATATACTCACCGTCCATGATGCGTTTTATTATTTTTTAGTTTTAGTTTTGTTGATCCTTCTCCATCATCCCTCTCCTCCTCCTCCCCTACCATCCCCCTCCTCCACCCACCTTTCCATTCTCTCCATCCTGTTTCCTCCGTCCCTTCCTCCCTCCCGACCTGGCTGCCTTTTCAGAGTATTTCTTTTCTCTGTTTTTTGACGGGGTGATGTTTAGGTCCGGTGGGATGCGGTGCGCTCCCACGGCAGGCCAGACCAGGGCAGGGCAGGGCAAGGTAGGACAGGGCCAAAGTAACCCCTCCCAACCCAAGCTGTTTCCTCTGTTCCTCCTCCTCCTCTCAACCTAACCTAACCTAACCTAACCCTTCCCAACCCAAGCTGTTGCCGCTGTTCCTCCTCCTCCTACCAACCTAACCTAACCTAACCATTCCCAACCCAAGCTGTTTCCTCTGTTCCTCCTCCTCCCAACCTAACTTAACCTAACCATTCCCAACCCAAGCTGTTTCCTCTGTTCCTCCTCCTGCTCCCAACCTAACCTTTCCCAACCCAAGCTGTTATTGCCGCTGTTCTTTCTCCTCCTCCGTGACTCTTTTGGGTGGCTCCTTATCCGGTCCCTTCAGCCCTTGGTACTCCTCTCGTTCCCTGTCCACGCCACTAAGTTGAGAGCGGTCTTTGCAATGTTTTAATGTTTTACTTGGTTTTTGTTTCCATTCATTCTCTCCCGCGGCCTTCAGTTAGTGCGTACGTCCTCTTCTGGGTTCCTGCACACGTGACCCCCGGCCCGCCCGATGTCAATTCTCATTAGTCCCGACGCATTATAATACATGCATTTTCATTAGCCTTTTCATGATTTTATTTGAGAGTGAAGGTCGTTATGTTTGAGTGAGTGGCTGGGGGGGAGGGGGGGGGGGACAATAAGGTGTGTGTGTGTGTGTGTGTTGCATTTTGGCCCGTAATAGCTGCCTGGTTGGTCGGCTTGCTACTTCATGCAAAAATATACAATGTGTTGCAACTGGACATTCTTGAATATTTTAGTAATGCGGGCGTGAATGCTTAATGAAGTACAGGAATTAAACAGGCCGGACTCGGGATGCTCATTTGCAGTTATACATTGTTAAGGTGAGCGAGAGGGAGAGATGGAGGGAGGGAGGGAAGGAGAGAGAGAGAGAGAGAGAGAGAGAGAGAGAGAGAGAGAGCACCAGCCAGGAGATATGAAATGGACTGCAGTTTTGTTGGGAGATAATGCTCACCGTAGCGTCCCGCCCCGCCCTGCCGTACTACCGCATGAACGAGTCGAGTACGAGCGCATTGCAAGCAGGTTTATTTCGGGCCTCGTTTTAGAGTGGACGGATCCGCTACCTTACATTGGCACCCCCTATCCCTGCCCTGTCCTCTTCTGCTCTACCCTCCACTTTTTTCTTCCAAGCCCTCCTCTTGTTCATACCCTAATCGTCCCTGCCTTGCTTTGCCCTTAGCTTACCTTAATTCACCTTAACCTACCTCATCTTTCCTTACCCTACATCACCTGATCTAAACGTGCCGTGTCTCCCAACCTCCATATCACTCTACTACTATTCCTTTTTTTTTTTTTTACAACAAAGGAGACAGCTCAAGGGCACACAAAAAAGTAAACAATAATAAATAAAAGCCCGCCACTCGCTGCTCATACTACTACTACTACTACTACTACTACTGCTGCTGCTGCTTCACCTTTCTCCCCCTTATATATTGCTATAGCCTCAGCCTGCTTTGTTACACTAGTACAGTCTGTATAGTTGAGTATGGGCAGGATGTTTGTGGCAGTTGAGCGTCACCGTTGTAGTGTTAGGCTCCCATCCCCCCCTCACGTGTTTTCCGGCGTAGATAAGGCCGCCCTCCCCACTCCAGAGCTGTTATCACTAGGTTGTAATAAGGGAGGTCAGGCGGTGTTTCTAATCTTGCTACTACCACAGCTACTACATTTACTGCCGCCACCACCATCACCACTACTACCTCTCATTTGGCACTACTACTACTACTACTATTACTACGACTATTACAACTACTATTATATTCTACACCATCTTCAATTCAGCTTTCTCCATATTTTCCGGACTTAAAAATGTCTTTCCTACTCTTGATGTTCCCTCTTAATTTTTCCCCTCCTTTCTCCCCCTTGGCTTTTTTTTTTCCTCTCCATTCCTATATATATCCATTTCCATTCATATCCTTCCTACGTTTTTCCCCTTTCGTGTCTGTACATAAATAGGCTTCACATACTGCGCCGTTACATAGTCTTACATAACGCTCGCCTAAATATACACACACACCCATGGATGTGTTGACTAACTTTTCCTTTTTGCTTCTCCTCCTCTGCCTCAGTTAATTAAGAATGCTACGCCTCGTCTCGGTGTGTGTGTGTGTGTGTATTTCTGTCGCTCTTAACGTTTCATCACAATACGGATACGCAACAACTATCTATATTTATTTATATCTATCTATCGAGCACGTTTTCTGGCTGACTTACCTTAATTGAAAAGTAACGGTGGAGGAGGTGGAGGAAAGAAAGAGAAAGAAAAGATAGGTAAGGAGGAAGTGGAGGAGGGGAGGGAGGTAAGGCACAAGGCACAGCAAGGGGGAGAGGAGGGGGCGGAGGTTATGTCAGGGTACCGAGGGGGGGGAGAGGGGGAGTCATCCAGTGATAGCAGCCGCCGTCACAGCTTTATAAACACGAGCACTGCTTATGTTGGACCCGCCTCACGCCCCGGCTGCTTCCCATCACCTGACTCGGGCATAAGTATTGGGGCTCCGCTTACCGCCCTGCCCCCGCGCCGGCCCGTCAGCCAGGCAACCCAACCCACTCCACAGTATTAGCGGCTCCCCTTGCACCACCACCTTATACCTTACCTTATCTTACCTTACTCTACCTTAGTATACCTTACCTTGCCTTCCCTTACTTTACCTTACTTTACCTTGCCTTGTCTTACTTCACCTTGCCTTACCTTACCTAACCTCCTCGCCTTGCCTTGCCTTACCTTACTTTACTTTTCCTTACCTTACCCTACCTCATCTTACTTCACTTTACTTTACCTTGACTTGCCTTACCTTGGCTTACCTTACCTTACCTTACTTTGCCTCACTTTGCCTCGCTTTCTCATGTCTAGCTCTGCCTTACTCTCCTCCCTTGCCAAGCTCCCTCCCTCCCTCGGCCGTATGCCCTCTTCCATTTCAGCTTGCTCGCCTTCTTAGGAATTCGTGCGTGCCATATACTGTAAACTACTGAAGGCGGTGGTGGTGTTATTTTATGCTTCTTGCTTTCCTCCTCCTCCTTTTTCTTCTTCTTCTTCTTCTTCTTTATATCTTCATCTGCTTTTCTTCATTTACTACTGCTATTTTTTTCTCCTCCCTCGTCCTCTTTACATCTGCTTTTACAATTTACAATCTACTTTAACAGTTTGTAGTTTTGTTGTATTTTCGCACTACATCTACTTTATACATGCTTATATCTTACTTATCACTATCTATCTATATCAATCCATGGTGTAGTAGAAGCCCTGGGTTGGTGTTGTCACGGGGTTAATTAGCAAGGCGTGGTGAGGTATGTCTCGCAGGTACAACACAACACCGGGACAAGCTCTTCCTGGGCACTGAAGGGCGACGCTGCGGGGGTAATACTCTGTCGTGCCCTCTAACAAGCGAACTTCAGCCTCATTAGTTCTTGTAACTTGAAGTCGCCGGTGTTTGGCCCGCGGGAAGGGGTCTTAAGACAGCCTTTTGAGCAGATTCCTCTCTCTATGTCTCCATCTCGCGTTCTCGATCTCTCAGCCTCTCTCCCCCTCTCTATGTCTTCATCTCGCGTTCTCTATCTCCTCCTCTCTCCTCCTATGTCTTCAACTCGCGTTTTCTATCTCAGCCTCTCTCCTCTCTCTCCATCTCGCGTTCTCTGCCTCAGCCTCTCTCCCCCTCTATGTTTTCAGTCTCGTGTTCTGTATCCCAGCCTCTCTCTGTCTCCATCTCGTGTTCTCTATCTCAGCCTCTCCCTCTGTCTTCTCGCGTTCTCTATTTCAGCCTCTCTCTCCTCCTCTATGTCTCAATCTCGCGTTCTATTACCTCTCCATCTTGCGTTCTCTACCTCTGTCTTTCATCTCGCGTTCTCTATCTCTCAGGGTTTCTCCCCATTTGTAGCGATGGTGTATGTTCTGTCATATGAAAGACCCCCTCCCTCTCCCTACCACCCCACCAATCTCTAATAGCCTTAAGTCCTCCAGGGTGAATATTTAGTCAGGAAAGTAAACTCTATCGGAATATAATGTGAAAATGTGCTCCTTACTTCCTATAGGTACATTGACAGCCCATGTGGTGGTAGTGGAAGTGATGGTATTTTCATACGTGGCTCTCTGCTACGTCATGTGCGTCCTTTGAGAAGATTACATGTTTCTCTCTCTCTCTCTCTCTCTCTCTCTCTCTCTCTCTCTCTCTCTCTCTCTCTCTCTCTCTCTCTCTCTCTCTCTCTCTCTCTCTCTCTCTCAGAACGATTTTGCTTGCGTGTTCATGTTTAGCTTGAGAATGTTCGTGTGTGTGTGTGTGTGTCCTCAGTATATAATATGCAAAATGAAATATAAGTTGGGGAGTTTATCAGAATAAGCCTCGTGTGCTGGGGTGAAGGGAGGACTTTGTGGTAGGGAATTGAACGGGATTTGAGAGAGAGAGAGAGAGAGAGAGAGAGAGAGAGAGAGAGAGAGAGAGAGAGAGAGAGAGAGAAACTCGCCAGGAGGAAGAGGAGCCGCGCCCAGACTCACAATTCTATATACGTACGGTTCCCTCACAGTCCAGGGGATGAAGGCCTTGCAGGTGGACTAGGTGGACAGGTAATCTCCCTACCTGGCCCCCTGCCCCCTCCTCCTGGCCCTCCTAATCCCCCTGGAGAGCAGAGATGCGCTGCTTTGCTTACTTGCTTGCCTGTGTGTCCCTGCCTGGCCCTCCCTGTTATCCTCTGCTGGGTTTATTTTATTATTAATTTATTTTATTTGTTGATTTTTATTTACTTTCATGGAGGGTCAAGAACAGGTGACACGCAGGGTAATGGTTTGGGTTGGTCAGGTGTGGTTCTTGAGGATTGCAGGCGAGGTGGTGGTGGTGGTGGTGATGGTTTTGGGTGTTAAGGCGTAATTGATAATGTTTTTCAAGGTACCAGTGTTGTAGAGCATTAGCCTTTTGGTGGTGATTGTGGTGATGGTGATGCTGGTAGAGGCTAATGGTGTTTGTGGTGCGGGTGGAAGGTGTTAGTGGCAGTGGTGATCATCGTCTGGGCTCAGCTGAAAAAGTGCAAGAGGGGCGTCTATGAGTGTTTACGTGTCGCTGAGCTGACCTACTGCGCGGCAAGACTGAGGTGCTGAGTGAAGGATAAAAGGGCTTTCTTGAGTGTGGGTGTGTGGGGGTGGTGGCGGAGGATATGAAGATTACATACTGTGATCCGTCTGTATGAATGTCTTTGGCCCATAGTCTCAAACATTTCTGGGCTTTTTTTAAAGGCTTTCGTAGAGGTTGTATTATTATTTCCATGGGGGGTTTATGAGCCTAGTTAGAGTTTGACAAGCGATAAACACACATGAGAAACCGACTAATCCCTCTTTTGGTTTTGGAAAGTATTTGTTATGAAAGCCGAAAGCGTGTGAGGGGAAGAAGACAAGAGATGGCTTCCTGAGAGACTTAATAAAGGGTAGGAGTGTGTGTGTGTGTGTTCGGTGGGCAAGTATTGTTGACGGGACACAGGTTGTCTTATTAATTAGTACCGGTGACTTACCGGTACCGACAAGCTTGCGTGGCCTTGGGTGGTGAAGACTTTGTTGTTATTCTTCCTCAGACGTTTTTAATTAGTACGAGGGCGGGAAGTACACACACACACACACACACACACACACACACACACACACACACACACACACACACACACACACACACACACACACACACACACACAACGGGAACGAGTTTGGACTAGTTAGGTGAGGATGCTGGAGGCAGTTTGTCGGTCCTCCTCCTCCTCCTCCTCCTCTGCCTGGCAGCACAACCGCCCTTTGTGGAGACATTGCTCCCCGACCCTCACTGGGATTTGCTCTTTGGTATCCAGTCACCCGTGCCACCCGCCCCACAATATCCTCATCCACTCGCCAGTCTGCCATCCCTCTCTATAACTGTCCCTCCCCGTCACCGTTCCTCTCCCTCCCTCTCCCTCGCGTCTCTCTCCGCTCACTTGATCCCAGTTTCTCCTCTCTCTCTCGGGTAATATTTTAACGCCCTCCCTCCGGCCTCTCCCTGTGCCTGATCCCACACCCCTACTGCTGTCCAATCGTCTATACTCTCCCTCTCTTATATATGTTAGGGGAGGGTCGTGTTACTTTCCTTATACACCCCGGAGCATGCGTCAGTGAAGGAGGATACCTATAGGAAGGAGGCCTGTTAGTTCCTCCTCCTCCTCGTCTTCCTCGATGCCATGTCATCCTATCCTCAAGAATTAGCTCAATCGGCCGTGTTTTTGCGGGAGTAGGTTATTGATAGGGTGCCTTCTCCTCCCTCTCCTCCCCTCATCTTTTCTATTTTTCTTCCTTTCCACTGCTCTCTCTCTCTCTCTCTCTCTCTCTCTCTCTCTCTCTCTCTCTCTCTCTCTCTCTCTCTCTCTCTCTCTCTCTCTCTCTCTCCTTTCCTGCACGCCCCCTGTTTTATCTCAGATTTATAGGACGATGAATCTATGTGGATTTGGTGGCCCGCCGGTGCAATGGATGCCTCTTTCCTCCCTGCTCTCCCTCCCTCCCTCTTTCCCTCCCTCAGCTAACTGGTTCCCGTGCTCCCTTGATTTGTTCTTGGGTCAGTGATGCGAGGAAAATAGCTCCTTCCACACGGCGCAGGTTCCCTCTGAGTGGATTTATCAGCATCTGCTCTTGCTGTATTGTTGCCACGAATGGAAACTGGGCCCGCCATTATTGCCCTCCTTTAATTGAATGCCTCTATGTTAAGGATTTTTTGAAGGGTTGTAATGCTGTTCCGTGGGTCAGTGATGCAAGGAAAGTAGCTTATTCCACGTGCTGCCTATTAGCTTGAACAGCAGGAGAGGATGGTTGCCCGGCCTTGTTACGCCCCTCATAAAGTAAATGGAGCCTGTGTTACGCGAGCTTGAACTGTATAGGGATGAAAGAGGGAGGATGCTGCTTAACCCTTGCATCAGGAAACTGGACTGATAGGGATGAAGACTTAATTGTTATGGTTTTCAGTGAGTTTGTGTAAATATATCCGAATTGGTTCATTACATTGCCTCGAAAAAAAAAAAATCTTATTGAACAGAATTATAGGTAAAGGCGGAAGAACTTAAATATAGTCAGTAGCCTCGACACACCAATGACATAGAAGTTAAGGATCAATAGATAATGTTACCTGACGTTCTGATGATCCTAATAATGACTTCTTAACTGCCTTGTTTTCCTCATTCATGTCTGTATTATCATTATGACGCTTTTTTATCACTATGCAGTTGTTTTTATGGCACTGCAGCTCTGACATAATGGATTAGTTTCACCGCCCTTATTATGTCTCAAGGAATTAGACTATGCAGTGATTTTCCCCTCGTCTCTTCCTCCTCTTCCTCCTCCTCCTCCTTCCGTACACAGCGTAAGGCAAGGCATGCTGTAATTACCGCATGCCGCAGAGGGGAGAATATTTCATGCTGTTAGTAAAATCTGGGCATACTTTTACAGCCCTTCGCCCGCTGGAAAACTTCGGCAATTTCTCCTAATATATGTCCTTTTCCCCTCAACTTAACTCGGGTTTATGGTGTTGGCTTGCAGCTGCCGGGGAGGGGGAGGGAGAGGGGAGAGCAGGGGCTAGGCGGGGTGTTGCTGCTCAGCCCTGTCTTGCACGGTACTTTAGGAAGGGTTAGCTGGACGGGCTGGTGTCTCCGTGTGGAAAGTCGAGAGAGGGGGAGAGGTAGAGCTTCCCCCATCTCTCTTTTTCACTGTTATCCACCCTCTTACCCCTGCTGCCTTCCTCCCTTCCCCCCGTGCTCCATTATTCACTGTGTTGCAATATCCTTCCGTGTGAGTAAGAGTTAATGTATGAGGCAAGTATCCCTTTGCTTCGTTCGTTTCGCTTGTTTTTGTGTTTCCATGTTTTGTGATGTGATTTATTAACGTTGTTTTCTCTGTTCTTTGCAGGTAAGACGGCGTGTGTAGGGTGTAGCCGTCTCCCAACGCGGCGTGACAGGTGTGAGTGAGTGAGTGTGGTGTTGTGTACCTTAGTGGCTGACTGGTGGTGGTGCCGCCGATCAGTGAGGTGTTAGAGGCCGCTTCCCACACGGCCTGGCCCCCACCATTCCCTCCCCCAGTGTTGATGGTGCCCACGTGGTGTTAGTGTTGATCCCGGCTGGCTTTGGTGCTCATGTGGACGTGATCTTAGCCTAAGCCTGTCTGTTTGTCTGCCAACCCGTACCGTAGCGACCCCGGTGCCGCTGGGATGAAGAGGCCCGTGTCTGAAGTGTACTGCACCTCTCCTTACATCGCTGTTTCACAGCTGCAGGGCTTGCAGGCTGCCCAGGCTGCCCCTGTACCCTATCCAATCCACCAGAGCAGCCTAGCGCCTGCCTTCACTCCAGCCTTCACGCACGCTCTCACGCCCGTCTCTGTGAGCCCGGCACTCACACCCGTGTCTGTGAGCCCGGTGCTCGCCCACTACAACCCCATGATGCACTTCATAGACCAGGTAGGCTGCCCTTCTCCCGGTGTTGCCTCGTCCCATCAACACCTCCTCTGTGTAGCGTAGAGTCTCTCCCGCAGTGTGCGCCGCTGACGCCTGCACACTGACGCCTGACTCATCTGTTCTGTTCTGCATGAATCTCACTCAACCTTTCGTAGTGGTAGTCCCGTGTGTGTGTGTGTGTGTGTGTGTGTGTGTGTGTGTGTGTGTGTTTTGGTCATCGGTAGAGAACCAGAGGCCCCGCTAGTCCAAGGCATGGAGCGGCCCCGGCTTTGTGGCGGTGGTGGTCGGCGTCCCATCGTGTATTAGGTTCCCCGTAGTCATCTCATCGATCCCCGCCGCCCCTCCTGAGGCCAGCACCCGGATGACGCGCACCAAAAGGTTTATGGAGGTGGAAACTTTTGTGATGGTTACCGTCGTGGGGAGGAGAGAAGGAGAGAGAGAGGGAGGCGACTCAAAGGGTGGCTGGCTGGCTGGTGACCGCCACTCACCGCTAATGTCTTCTGGAACGGTGCTGCGGCTTGTGTGGTGAAGGAGCTCCTTGCGGTGTGGCCTGGAGAACGATCGCTTTTTCTTCTCGTTTTTACCTTAGTTCATACAGGGGAAGATGATCCTGTAGGTTGCAAGAGTGCGTAAACCGATGCATGGATTGTGTCATTGCTGTCCCCGTTTTTGTCATGGGAAGGATAGCGTTGCGGCTTGTCCCTGAAATGCCCCAAGCTGGTCGTGGAGTCGTTCGGGGCTTTTGTGTGGTCATCCAAGCGTGTTTTACCAGGCTATCAGGGATTCCTTATGCCCTGACCTTCCTTATATCACCTTCACTCGTGTTTCCCAAGAACGTGTGGTCGTGTAATGCTTACGTCTGTTCTTAAAAGAGTCGCCGTCATTCTCCCGATCCTGCATGTCATTTTCGTGGAAGATATTCAGCCCCACAACAGTCATTCATTCAGTAGCGTACGAGAACAAAATAGACCTGGAACCTGTTATGCGTGATATAAAGAAAGATTTAATGACGAGAGTAGCTGTTTTTCCTTTATTTCATTTGTGAAAGATTTTTGACCCACGTCATACATTCAGGAGAGTACGAGAACAAATTGAACTGAAACCTGTTATCTGATCGTGCTGTTAAAAATTGATTCGAGGCTAGACAAGTCGTAGATGTCTTCCCTTCTTTTGCATTTAGGTTAGCTTTCGGGCGTTTGTTGTAGTGATCTCAATGCAGGGACACCATGTAAATCAAGCCTCCTCGCTCGGCTGTTCTGTTTGTTGCCCGCCACTTTCAACACACACAATCGGGGAACACAAAGCAAGAATGGAGCAGCGTCTTCCGCCCCCTAACCCATCTGAGGCCTTCTATTATGAGATACGCGGAGGCTGTTAGCATAAATGACTTGACGTTGGAGGAGGAGGGTGTCGTGAGGGTGCCAGCTTCCGATCAGTTAATTAGACCGCCATAAAGGGTTGGGGGCGGGACAGGTGAGGCTGGCTTGGCCCTCCCTACCTGTCCTCACCCCTTCGCTCCTCACGCCTTATCTTGTTGACCTTTGTAAATTAGTTTGGATCCGTTTATTAACTCGTCTTAATAGTTCTAGAGGAGGAGGAGGAGGTGAGGGAGTAGCTGGATCACTTCATTATCACCCCCACCCTTCCCCCCTCTCTTCCCCTCGCCACCCCCCTCCGCCTGCCTGTCACGTTAGTTATCTTTATTTTCTCCGTTGATGACACGATTATTTAGTTAGTATTGGTGTTCCTCGGTGATTGGCGGGAGCGGTGGAGTCCGATCTGATTAGCGCCGCTTACGTCGTTACCGCCCTCCCTCTATTATAAGTCTGGGCGTAACGAAGTTTGGGATCGGAGGCCACTCGGGGCGCGGAGAAGCCATTGCTTGGAGGTAAACAAGGAGGAACAGTCTCCAGAGTAATACATTTTGCCACGCGACGGAGCTATAACCTTTTTTGAGCGAGCTGCGTATATTCGGAGTTTTACCCCTGATAGACAGAGTAAAGGTTATAAAGGGAAGGGTTTTATTGGACTAGCCACGCACGCTTATCATGACAGCTGAATAGGGAAGAAAAGTAGCCAGGTGGTGGTGGTGGTGTGATGAAAGGGATGCAGGGGAGGGATCGAGGAGGCCCAGCTCATCCTTTGTCCGAGCAGGGTAGCGTTGCCGGGTAATGAACCTCCTCATAACCCAGCTGTTCGAGTTGATGGCAATATTTAAGCGCGAGTCAGCCCCTCACAGTGGAATTTGACTTGGAATGGCGCGCATTAGAGGGGAACTGTCTCGCGAGGCCGATAATTTGTGTGGGCGAGCGGCTTGGCGGCGTCAGGAAATAGAGAAATACTGCCGCAGCCGCCGCCTCCGTTCCTCCTCCCGGATCTCTTAAGCTCGCCCTCCCGTGCACCTCAGGAAGCCTCTATCGGCCAAGTGAATAAAAACCGTGGCCGCGGAGGTAAGGTTTGTAGCTTGATAGCGAGGACACGCGGGGTAATTAGTCCCCAGGCGCCAGTTTACGGCTGGGGGCGAGAGGGGGCGCCGCTCTCGGGGATGATCAAAGTGTCATTACCCGTAGCCCTTCAGACCTCCCCGAGCGCCCACCTTAATGACTTTAGTATTGATTGTCCCGGCAAGGTATGGTGAAGGTGTGTTGACCCCCCCGCAGCACCCACACCTCCTCCTCCTCCTCGTCCTCGTCCCCCGTGAGTAGGCTTGTTTCTGACCCGTGAGTGACCTTTCCCGACGTGATCGATCACCCCCTGCAGAGTATTGGCCTCCTCGGGTCTCATGATAGGCCAGAGGTTGTCGTGGCTGACGGCGATACGCGTCACAAGTCATGTTAGGCAAGAGGGACATTCCTGACGACGTGTTTCCGAGTCGCGCGCGGGTCTGGGTGTCAGGGATGTTATCTTTAGGGTGCCTGTCGGTGCCACGCTCTGATAGGGATCTTGTCTCCGCCAAACACGGCCCCGACACACCAGCCCGTCGCGCCCAAGGGAAATAGCATGTTGTGAGGGAAAGTTGGCCTGGCGAGAGGTGATGCATTGATCACACACACACACACACACACACACACACACACACACACACACACACACACACACACACATGGATGTACTCAGTATATGGTGATGCCCTTCGTGTGAGGGGGGGAGGAGGAGGAGAGGGCCGGTAACTCCATCACGTTACGCGTCACGCCAGGTCTGGTGCTCCTGTGGCGGCGCCGAGGCCGTCATGGCGTTGCATCAAGACGCGAGAAGGAAGGGGGGAGGGAGCTTATGGAGATGCGGGAGCCTGTATTGGTGAACATGTACAGCGTGCGTGGGGCGGGCGAGGGGCGGCCGCCAACACGATACAGACCCATTATATGTGACAGCCGTGGCTGGCGTGACGGGCGACGCGGTAACCCGACCCTCAGCCCCGCACACACCGGCCAGACACGCAGCGCCCTCCTGGAGGACCTCGGCTGCTGCGCCCCTCACAGGCCCAACCCTTCAGGGACGGCACGTCCCTCCCAACGGCAGGCCCTTCACGCGTTACGTCCTGGTTATATTGCTGACTCCTGCACTCCCGTGATGCCGCCATCAGTCGGGGAGTAAAATATTCATCGGGAGGGCGTCGGCTTCGCACCCGGTCGAGCGGCCCCAAGAGGTGAATGTCAAACCCGTCAGGAAAGCGCTATCAGATGAAGGGCGGCGGGCCAGTGCCGGGAGCCGCCGCTACCCCTGGCCCCGTCCCGACGCCCCGCCAGCCCCGGGATCCCTGCCCCACCTGCCTGCACCCGCCGCCTCTCCGCCAGCCTGCCTGCCCGCCTTCCACCCAGTTCTTCCCCTCCAGCCTCCCCGCACCGCGACCCTCCCGCTGCTCCTTCCTCCAGCAGCGCACCCTTTACCTGCCTTTCCTTACTGCCTCGTTGCAGCCCGTCTTCGTTTCCTGCAGCAGACTACCTCCCGCCTTCATCCGCAATGCTATCCACTTACTGCCACTAGTTATCCCCACTCCGCCCCGCTGCTCTACCTCCATCACGGCGGAGTGGTTACCATGAGTCATTTTTCGGCGGTGGTTCATTGCCACTCGCACTACGGAGGAGGAAGGTTGCCATCGGCCACCCGACCCCCGGCACACCATTACTCCTCCTCCTCCTCCTCCTCCTCCTCCTCCTGCTGCACTCCCGCTCACAGGCTCATCTCGGCAGCTTCCTTGGGGAGCAAGTCACTTGGCAGACGCTGGGTAGGGCGGAGTGAGTCACCGTTGAGTCAAGTCACACACTCTTGCCGGGATCCGAGGGTAGAACAGTGAGCCTTTGTTCCTAGCTTTCGTAACACACCGCAGGGAGATAGGAGTTTATTTTGTCTCCTGTGCATGCCGCCGCCGCCGTCCGTGCAGCAAGGCAAGACGCAGTGCTATTGATAGACAAACAACAATGTAAGATAAATAACGGCATCTCACATTGAACTAACCTCAGACAAGCACCGTCAAGCGGAACGGATGCCAACTTAGGATTTACCGCTGCTTTGGTTATGCTTCTTGGCCTCAGTAAAACTTTCATCTCCTTGACTTTACATTAGTCCACCTTAACCCATGTCCGTTACCTTAGTTTTGACCTACACCTTGCACTTTCACTTGCCTTCATCACCAACATAATTCAAACCCTTAACCCTTATCCTTTACCTCCTTCCACATCATCCCGTATCTCGCCCAGTGCCATGTACTTTACCTACACGCCTCGCCTTCACCCAGACCTCATTCCTCCACCCCGGCCCTCCATATCCAGAGCCCACCGACGCCCCTCACGTATTACATCCACCTGAGCACCACCACCGCATTCCCGCTCCGCCCTGTCCGTACCCACACACCTCTTACGCCCTACTCCCTTTACTGAGAGCCACGGAGCCACACCCCCGCCCCTCGGAAGCCTCATTACATGGCCGCGGGAGGAGAGTCATCTTCAGTTTACCGTCGACCTTAAAGCTGGGAGAGGAAACTCGAATTTTTGGGAGAAAGGGAGAGAGAGCGACCTGGCCGAGGGATCATTGAACTTGGGAGAGGGATAAAGATGGGAAGAAACTTGAATTTTGGAAAGCGAAGCGAACTGGCCCTCCCGTATAGATGTCAGAGGAGGATAGGGAAGATGAGGAAGGGGGATGAAGACGGAGGGAACTTGAATTTCGGAAAGTAAAGCGAACTGGACCTCTCGTAGAACTTGGAGTGAAAGGGAGAAGTTGGTAGGAGTAAAAGGGAGAATGACCAAGAAGGGAACCTGAATTTTGGAAGGCGAAGCGAACTGGGCCTTGCGTATAGATTGGTAGAGGATAGGGAAGGGTTGAAGGAGTAGGACGAGGGAAGGTATATAAGGCTGAAGATGAGGGATAGAGATAAAGTATTGAAGGTGGGAATAGAGTTTGTGCCTCTTCTCACGATACTCATGTCCCAAAGAACTGGATGAGAGGGAAGGGGTCAACAGAGGGGAGGAGGAGGATAGAGGGTTGGAGGTGAGGGTGGATTCTGTGGCTGTCTTTCCTCCTCACGACTAGCCCTGCGGCACACCTTCTACCCTTATGCGGCAGTGTTGAGCATCGCCTGCGTATGTGTGTGAACGCCTCTTCCCAGCCCAGCCCCAGCATAGGCCAGCCCAGGCAGTGTTGTGGGCTTGTACACGGAGAGCCGCATCGTAACTCATAGCCCACACAAAAGGTTTCTGTTTTGAAGTAAGAAATACCTTTTTTGTGTGGGCTCCGAGCAGAATAAGTGTCCTTGAGACATTGGAAGTTGGATGGTAAAGGGTTTTCTTTCATCTCTTTGAATGGTAAACTATTATATCACCTTTTCGTTTATATTTACGTTCCTCCCCGCGACTTTAATTTTCTACTCGCTTTAGTTTATTACTTTGTTCAGTTTAACAGAGCAAAAGGGAGTAAATTAATAAGTAAATCCGTCATAATTCATTAATCGCATGCAAGGATCATTTATTTATTTACTTGTTTTAGTAAGACAGATCAGTTATTGGAGATTTAGTTGTACAAAGAGTCGTTCTGGCGGCGAGGGATTGAGATAACAAAAGAAGGGAAGTCACAAAGGGAATAATATATTAAGTAGTAGTTTCGTCATAATTCATTATTTTGTGTTCTAGTTATTTTTTCCGACAGTCTCTCTAAATTCTCTACTGGAGCAGCGCCAGCGTTTTTATTTTTCACATTTTTATTAACTTGCAAAATAAAACAAAGACCCGCACGTACAAGGGGTTGATGTTTATTGGATATATTTTCACTTTCTCATTTACCTTACCTGAGCTCTCTCTCTCTCTCTCTCTCTCTCTCTCTCTCTCACACACACACACACACACACACACACACACACACACACACACACACACACACACACACACACACACACACACACACGAGGGTTTGAAAGAACAAGAGAAGGAAGGAAGTCACACAGGATAGATGAACAGGTATTCCGAGCGTTCAAGAGATGGACGACTCGCTTTGGATGTTTTGAGTGTAATTATTCCGCTTTGCTTCCTTTTGTGTGTGTGTGTGTTTGTTTGTTTGTTTGTGTGTGACTGTCTCGCACAAACACAGCACCGAGGAAGGAAGCGAGCACAGTGCGTAACTGTGTGTGTGTGTGTGTGTGTGTGTGTGTGTGTGTGTGATGGTGGTGGTGGTGGTGATGGTGATGGTGATGACTGCCATGATGATGATGATAGTGGAAAACAGTTGTGTTGATGATACAGCGTTGACCTCGCCCTGTGTCATCATTCTCTTTCTCTCTCTCTCTCTCTCTCTCTCTCTCTCTCTCTCTCTCTCTCTCTCTCTCTCTCTCTCTCTCTCTCTCTCGCTCTCTCGCTCGCTCGCCATGAACCATTTGAACATGTGAGCAAGGAGGCGGAGGGAGGGAGGGAGGGTCATTACGCTACCTGGCCTACCTGGCGTTAATGTTATTCCTCCGCCCTTGCATCCACCTCACGTCTGATTACCGAGACACACCTGTGCTAATGAGGAGAGGTGTCTGTCTTCCTGTATTTGGGGGGTGATAGGAGAGAGAGAGAGAGAGAGAATCTGTCATTGATTAAGGGGTTGCCAGTGCGAGATTTTCTTTGTTGGCGTGTCACCCATCTTCTCAAGGTGTGCGAGA
Source organism: Eriocheir sinensis (assembly GCF_024679095.1). Classification (NCBI taxonomy): domain Eukaryota; kingdom Metazoa; phylum Arthropoda; class Malacostraca; order Decapoda; family Varunidae; genus Eriocheir; species Eriocheir sinensis. The sequence goes on from NC_066542.1 coordinate 17,272,941, forward strand.
GAGAGAGAGAGAGAGAGAGAGAGAGAGAGAGAGAGAGAGAGAGGGGGGGGCAAGGGTCATGAGCTCTCGCCCTTAGGAACGTCAAGAAGGAAGACTTCGAGGAGGAGGAGGTAGATGGGAAGGCATTTGCGTGACGCTGAGTTCTGTAGTGCGTCGTAAAGCAGCCTCGTTTTTTTTATTTACTTCGTTTATATCTAATTTTCATAAGTCTGCCGTCCGTCAATTTATAGCATGTGGAGTGGAAGGGCACACGATCAGGCTCCGGGAAAATTCGTCTCAGGAATGTATGCAATGCTAAGTAATAGGTGAAGTTGGGGGGCATACATAAAGCTGCGCGTTGCCTCGGTGCTCATCTCCGTCGCGTTGCCCCTTGAGCCAGTAAGTAGCGAAATATAGTTTGTTCGGTTTTAGCATAGCTTTGTATAGGCGATTGTCGTGAGATCAAGAACTAAAAAGAGAGAATCAGAAGGTACTATTCTCAAGTGTCAAGGTATCTCATCGTTAAAAGCTAGGTATTGTAGAGTGTCCTTTGATCAGGGACTAAAGAGAGAGGTAAAGAAAGGTACTCTTAACTCAGGTGTAGTATGTTAGGTGGGGTCGTTAAAAGCCAGGTAAGGAAAGGAAAGATGAGTGTTAGAGGTGCGAGATTTTCACAGTGAAGGAGCATGTAAGTGGCCATGTGGCTCAAGCTCCATTGTACATCATTCTAGTGTTATTATTCCATGTGTTGTTTGTGGGAGAGGAAGTGTAAGTGGCATAATTTTGAAACGGTTTGGCAGGACAAGACGCTCACTGTTTTCCTCCTCCTCCTCCTCTCCTCCTCTTCCTCCTCTTCCTCCTCTCATGTAGGCGGTCTTGGCGATAAGGACGGTACAGAGGAACCATTGTCTGTGTGAGGCTGTGGGATGTGGTCTGGGAATGTGTACGTAGATGCACCGTGTCCGTCTGTCTGGATCGCTCACACCCTCTCCCATCCCCCTCTCCCTTTATTTATTTTTTTGTTTATATGTTTCTTCTTTTCCCCTTCCTCGTGTGAGCGCGCGTGTGTGTCTGGCATTATTCATGACTGCACAAGTGTGGGTGAGTCGCCTGCAGTTGCCTGTCTGTGTGTGTGTGTGTGTGTGTGTGTGTGTGTGTGTGTGTGTGTCAGTGGTGGTGATGATGGCGGGATCTGCAGGACCATTCAGGCGGGGTTGGAGGTGTCGGGGTTAGCGGTTGATGTGAACGCTAGAGGAGGAGGAGGAGGAGGTGGTGGTGGTGGTGGTGGTGGTGTAGGCTTACCGAGGTGATGTATGAGGTGTTAGGGGGGTAGGGGAGGTTAGCGGGCAGCGGGCAAGCGTGTGAGCCTCCCAAATGATACCTGACACCGCATAATGTTCCGGGACACACGACTCCTCAAATGCCACCTCATCACTGCCTCTCCCTCCTCCTCCTCCTCCTCCTCTTCCTGCTCTACAGTCGCCCATTCTTTCGCCTATCTTGTCATCTCACCCCTCTTACTTTTCGTCACGCCCTTTATTCAGCCTTCTCCCTTTCCTTACTCAACACCCCGTCACTCTTTCCTCCCCCTTCACCCCTTTTCTCCCCTCCTATATCCATCTCCTCACCTCTCCATGTTCCCTTCTCCCCTTCCCTTCTCTATACATCCAGAACATTATATGCCATCTTTATCTTCCCTCCCCTTCCTCTCCCTCTCCCCTTCCTCTCTCCCTCCCTTAATCACATCTGCTACCTACCTATTCCTCCCTCCCCTTCTACTCCCAATGCACACCCCAAGAACACAGCTGCCATCCCTCTCTCCCCCTCTACATCTCCCTATCCTACTCCATTGCAACTCTCCCCTCCCCTTCCTCCCTCCCTCTTTCATCACCCCATACAGCATATTCTCCCTCCGATCTTTTCCTCCTGTCCCGACACCCTCTTGCATACATTACCTCCCCTCCCCCTTACATGCTTGCCTCCTCCCCGCTGTTGTTCGCTTCTATGCCGGATGTAAGAGTAGAAGTCTATTTTTAAGCACATTGTTCGCTTAATGGGAAGGGAAGATGAGATGGGGCCGCGGGATCGTAGCTTTTATATTTAACGAAGCCAACTTGTATGTACGGGGAGTGAGTGCGTGTCTGTGTTAGGCGTATAAACACCTTCAATTTTGGGTTGGTTTTGGGGCTCACCGATGCCAGATTGTTGTACTCTGAGCATCGTATTTCCCGGCTTTTAACGCTTAAGTATTGCCAAAACACACCAGTAAATAACAATTGTAACGATAACTATAGATGAATCTCGTTATTGTGGCCCAGGAGACAGTTTATGAGTCTTATGTCGGTAAATACACTAGGCTGAGTAGGACGATCTGGCAACATTGGGTCTTCTTTACATACACACCTGGATAGACTTGGGGTTAATTATAGGTGGAGCAAGCAAGGTGGAATCCCGGCTGTGCGACGCGCCATTAAAAGGAAAGAATTCAGAGCACGTAAAGGTTTCGTTAGGTGTTTGTGATGTAACCCGATGGACAAGAGAGATAAAGGTGGCGTTAAAAAAGCTTGCCGAGAGAGAGAGAGAGAGAGAGAGAGAGAGAGAGAGAGAGAGAGAGTTAGGAGTTAGGAGTTAGGAGTTTGTGATGTAACCCGATGGACAAGAGAGATAAAGGTGACATTAGAATAGCTTGCCGAGAGAGAGAGAGAGAGAGAGAGAGAGAGAGAGAGAGAGAGAGAGAGAGAGAGGTGGAGGTTGAAGGGGTGCCACACAGACATCATTTCCAACACAGCCGTTCAATTACCGTCGCACCCCCCCCCCTCCTCCTCCTCTCCCCACCCCCATCCCGTCCCCCTTCTTCTCTCCCTTCCTCACGTCAAACTGCGCCCCGACTTATTGATTCTTAGCGACAGCGAGATAACGGTTATTGGGAAGAAATATTTCCCCCCTGATTGGTGGGGTGGTGGTGGTGGTGATGTAGATGGTGGTGGTGGTGGTGAGGTGTATAGTGTAGCGCGGTAGGAGTGCATCAGATGAGAAGGAAGGAAGCACTTTATTAGTATGAGGTGTAGGTGTAGGGTGTTAGTGTATGAGGTGGTGGAAGGAGGAGGAAGAGGAAGTGGAAGAAGAAGAAGAAGAAGAAAGCGCTGTCTATATGTGAAATGTAGGTGTACGTCGTAAGTATATGATGTGATAAGAAGAAAGGGAGGAAAAAGATGGTAGAAGAGAATGAGTAAGAAGAATGAGGGACAGGATGAACAGAAGGAAGGATATGAAGTGAAAGGAAAAAGACGTGTGTGAGAATGAGAAATGGGGTAAGAAAGAGGAATAGGAGGAAATACCAACAAGGACCCTAACCTATATGCCAGTAATATAACAAAAGAATGAGGGGGTTAAAAGGTTGCAGTAGTTAGTAAAAGTATAAGGAGGAGGAGAAGGAGTAGAGTCAGTGTAGCACCTTCAGACATAAGCGAAAAATGTACAGAGGGGTTACTTTCTCCCTTGTTTTACCCTTGAACTGTTTCCTTTCCTTAAAAAAAAAGTGAGATGTGAATGTGTGTAGATAGGGTGCTGTGTCTTGCTTCCTCCCTTTATCGTGTTGTATGGAAAGTGTGTATGAGGAGGAGGAGGAGGAGGTGGAGGTGAGTGGGTGAAGGAGGTTAATGTATTGTGTTAGTGAGGGGCAAGTGGCGGGAGGGAGGAACGGTTTTAGGCGGTAATAGGCTGGTGAAGAGGTTAGCTGCTTGATGGGCTTGTGTGTGTGTGTGTGTGTGTGTGTGTGTGTGTGTGTGTGTGTGAGAGAGAGAGAGCGCTTGTAAGGCATATAGGTTCGGGTTCTTGTTGGCATTTCCTCCTATTCTTCTTTCTTATCCTATTTCTCATTCTCACCCACGTCTTTTTCCTTTCTCTTCATATCCTTCCTTCTGTTCATCCTGTCCCTCATTCTTCTTACTCATTCTCTTCTACCATCTTTTCCTCTTATCTTGCGCCATAACTCTATTCCTCTTCCTCTTCCTCCTTGCGAGCGCTAAGGGGACGCTAGAGTGGCTTGGCGTGGCTTAAGTTTTTGTTAGTGGCCAAGGTTTCTGTTACCAGGGAAAGAGGGAGGCCCAGGGTCATTAGGCCTATCATGTAGCCGCGCCTTTTCCTTCCTGTTGGCGCTCCCCCTCCGTCTATAAGGCACTTTTCTCGCCCTCCTCCGCCTCCTCTTTCTCTCCCCCATCTTCCTCCTCATTCTCATCTCCCTTCCCTCTCTTGACATCATTTGTGGTCTCATTTTACTGCAATCTCTTATCTTTCTCATCTTCATCCATAAGGCACTTTTAAATTCCTCCTCCTCCTCCTCCGTGAGCTTCCTCTTCCATGGCCTCCCCGTCCCCATCTTCATCCAAAACTTCCTTCCACTTCATCTCCTCCACAAAGTTTTCCCAGCATGTGATTTATTACTGTTAGAGTTTGCCTAACTTTTATTTTTTTCCTTCTTACTGCTACTACTACTCTCACAACCCTCACTCACTCACTCTTGCTCCCTTCGTTCTGGTTTTCTGATAACTTCCTCAACCTCCTTCCTTCCCTCCGTCACTCACTCACTCACTCTTGCTCCCTTCGTTCTGGTTTTCTGATAACTTCCTCAACCTCCTTCCTTCCCTCCGTCACTCACTCACTCACTCACGCATTCGGTCTAGCTAGGGGCATAAATCACACTAGTTCCGGGCTTATGTAATGCCACTCGCTTCCTCTTACTGCCACTCACTCACTCACTTATTTTTGTGGTGCCTCGACAATTTTGGGGAAGGAGGGGAATGAATGAAGGAAGGAGGGACATGACGTGCTCTCTGTAGGCTGATTTCTAGTGGGTCGGTGGAGAGAGAAGAGGGAAAGAGAGGGAGCAACGCCAGGCTTCAAGTGTCTGAGGGAGTCTTGAGTGGGTGCAATTTATTTTAGACGGGGTGAAGTCCTCCATCTCTCCCCCTTCTACCCTTCTTCCTGTGTGTGTGTGTGTGTGTGTGTGTGAGAGAGAGAGAGAGAGAGAGAGAGAGAGAGAGAGAGAGAGAGAGAGAGAGAGAGAGAGAGAGCCATGACCCCTCTTCGTTTTTACCTTCCCCTATCTTACCTAGCATTACCTTTCCTAACCTTACCTTTACATTACCTGTCAACCCCTCCCCTAACCTCACCTTACCTGGCTTACATCACCGCCAGAATAATCATAATCGTGATGAAGAACGCAAGTAAACACGTGCCAATCCCCCTCAACTTTTTTTTTTTTTATATATATTTTTTTATAATAACGAGACTGCTGCTGCTCCTTCAAGGTTGTCTGCCTTTTTAGGTTGCGTCGCGATCGTCGTCTCCTGGCAACCCAGATTATCGTCTCATCATCCTCCTGCTTACCTACTCCCTTCCTTCCTCCCTCCCTCCATCGCCGGCCTACTCATCCATTCTGAATCCATCTCGGGCGCCGTAAAAGGACAAGGTCATATGTTAAGGCGAAGACTCACTCTCTCGCTCGGCTCTTCATTTCAAGCGGTGATTAAAGTCCCGCTGAGCTGTGATTTCCGCGCCGTCACCTCGCCTGCGCTCGAGGAAATCGTGGGCGGTATAACACCTGTATGACTCGTTACCTGATGCATTACGTATAAGTCAACCGGCCTCTTGCAGACTCCTTACGTCCTTATGTCTTGCTTCTTACCGATCTCGTGGGAGGTGGGGGGGGATATCTGCGTGGGCATTATGTACGTCTTGCTTCTTTGTACCGAGCTCCGGGGGGAATTGAGGAAGGGAAAAAGACTTGGTAAAAATAAGTGAGTGAGGAAGGATGTAAAGAAAGAAAACATGACTCATTGTTGTGAATTACACCCACACACACTCAGAGGAAAGGAGAGAGAGGGCGAGAGAGAAATGGAAGGCAGCGAAGGAGTAAGGAAGTGAGTGAGTCTAGTGGTGTCCTTGAAGGAGTGAGGGAGTGAGAGGGGGGAGTCAGGGAGTGGTGGGTGGTCACGGCCAGGGCCTCCGCAGTGTTGCCATCCCATCCATGCACGCATTACCTCATCACCCACCTCATAGCTTACCCTCCACCGCTGCTGCGCGCCACGAGAGAGAGGGAGAGAGGGCGAGGTTGGGGTTCCTGTATACATTTTTCTTCCACGGCAATATTTCACTGCCGCGGCGCTCACTCCCTCATCCCACAGACACCGAGTTAAAAGAATCACTATTGAGTCTCGTCCATCACCACCGGACAGACTGGAGCCGCCGGCCTACCGCGAGTCTAGTGCCTGAGTCCCCTCCGCCACCACCACCACCCGACCTTTCGATAGACAGAGCCAAGTCGCTGCGGCAGGTGGCGTCAGTGGGAGCACCAGGTGGACGAGCGGCGGATAGAGGAAGAACGTGCTGGCTGGGACGCTTAGGGACGGAGAGGGTGTTGCTAGCGGGGGCGGCGAGGAAGAGGATGAGCGGATTGGGACAGTGGGGGAGTGAAGGGATAGCAAGGGGAGGAAGAAGAAGAGGAACTGGAGAGTGGAGGGGGAGAAGGAAGGATGGGGACAGTCGGGGAGTGAAGGGATAGCAGGGGCAGGAAAGGAGAAGAGACGATGGGAAAGGAACTAGAGAAGGAAGTTAGGGAAAGGAATAGCAGGAAAGAAGAAGGGGAGAAGACGATGGGGAGGAACTGGAGTGGAAAAGGGAAGAAGAGAGAATAGGAACAGTTAGGGGATGGAGAAGGGATAGCAAAGGCAGAAAGGAGAGATGACGAGGGAGGTACTAGAGAGGGGAGAAGGGAGGGATAAAAAAGGGAGAGTGGGATTGTCAAGGATGACGAGGAGAGGGGAGGGGGGAATAGAAGGGAGGGAGGGGAGGGGATGGTGTGGGCGGCATGGTAGAGAGAGGGAGACAAGGGGAGAATAGAGGATGGGGGGAGGGGGGAGGGTTTCTGCCACAATCCAAGCGTGAAGGCTCTCAAGGCCTGGGCTGCCCACGGTCAATCGCCACTTATCCACGTAGTTAGGGGGGGGGGGGCATGGATGGGGGAAGAGGGGATAGAGGTAGAGCGGTCCAGCGAGGGAACTTAGAAGGAAGGAGAGAGAGGAGGCTAGGAGGGAGAGAAGGGAGGATAGGAAGGAGGAAGGAGAGAAGGGAGGGTAGGAAGGATAAGAGGGGAGGCTGAAGTGGGGAGATAGGCAAGAAA